>NC_133215.1:3078050-3338050 GCF_040436345.1 Pagrus major | reverse complement strand
TCCAGCGCTCGTTATCCAGGAGGAGGCTGCAGGGACACCAAGCAACAAACATCAGGACACAACGCACACAACGGCATCTCTGCAACCACGGAGCGAGTTTACAGAGTCAAATTCAACAGCTTAAGTCTGTTTACACTTCTCAGGGTTTGTACAGACACAAAAATGAAGAAATTTAGCTCCGACGGCCAAAGTACAGTCAGAGAAACCAGCTGAAGAGAAAATCCACGACATGAGCTGAGAAAAGATCTGAATTCTGGGTGAGTTGGCATCAAACGACTCATATCTGAGCTGCTGCTCACCTGAGTTTGGTCTTGCGTTCCTCGTGGAAGCGGTGGACGAAGCGGTTGGCCTGGCTCTGCAGCGCCCCCCTCAGGGAGACGCTGCGCCTGCCGCACAGCTCCTCTGTGTCCCTGACGAACGCCTCCACCGCCTGAGAGAGACACACGAACTCGGCCGAGCTCAGACGCTCCAGAGAGCCGTCCTGTTGGAGACGGAGACTCTTATGTCAGGCCTTACACTAAACAGATACAACTGGTGGTAAACTTGGGATTAAAGACTGGGCCAGTTGATGATGTCATCATTAATGGCCGGCGCCGTCTCGTACCTTGGCTCTGGCTGTGAGGACTTTGACGCAGCGGTCGTGGCTGACGTCCGAGGCCGAGTACAGCAGCTCCTGGATGTTGTTGATGACGCGGTTCAGCTCCAGATCACTGGGCATCATGTTCTCACCGGACCTGAGGACAAAACACACACTGGTCATTGTATAAAGTCAGTCAGAACAGCGCCACCCTCTGAACAGTCCTGGTACCTACAAACCAAACTGGACTCTTCTGAGGCCCATTATCAAATCAGAAACATGTTCAGTGACGTACATGAAGCTCTGCTCTCTGCTGACGATCGTCTCCGTGGTCCCAGACGCTGAGTCGCTGCCGGCAGCCTGGATCCTGGAGCCCATCACAGAGTTCTGATCCTGAACCACCGCTTGCTGGTTCTGCTGAGCCTCGTTCAGAGCGTCGCTGATGAACAGACCCTCGTGGGTGAGGTAGGCCAGCTCGGCCTCCCCCTGCAGGGGAGACGGGCCGGGGGAAGCCTCCTGACCTGCAGCGCCTGAACCGGCCTCCTCCAGGAGCCGGATCTTCTGGTTCGAGGCCAGGACCTCCAGGACCACGTTTTTGATCACGTACAGAGTGGCCTGACAGACGGACACAGATAAATCAATGACAGGGCTGCTGCAGAGTACGATTCAAGCACTTTCAAGGTACCTGAATCAAGCACCGTCACTCTTGAAGCCTTTACTATCACATCTTAATGGTTGAGTTTTGATGCTTGATCTGTGATAACTGAACCATCTGTTAAACACTAACTGAACGAGGAGAGTCCATCAGGTCTGATCATTTTCTAAAACTGTGTCTGAGAGTTGGGACCCACCTTGATCCTCTGCAGGAAGAGAAGGAAACTCTCGAAGACGTTTTTCAGCAGCTCAAACCACTGAGGAAACGTCATCACACGCATCTGGTCAGCTAGCCTGCACACACACAGTTTACACACTGTTAAAAAACATCCTGTACATTAAACTGCATGTATATGAACTGAAAACATGAAGCTGTGAGGTGGATCACTTTGTTTTAAAAGGGGACATCTGTAAGAAAAGGCCTCTCAGACATCTCTGCAACACAGAACAGAGACTCGGCCAGAAACTGAACTAACATCATCAGCAGAGTGTGAAGAAACATCAGTGCTGACGTTCTGTCAATTTCTCTTACGGATCGCTCCTTTAACATCGGACACATTCACGTCTCACTGATGTCGTTCTAAAACCCACAGTGATCCAGTAAAACCAGTACGAGCCACAGCACAAAGCAGCTGAGCCACATTCACATTTCTACTCACTTAGTGACGACTTCAGTGTCAATTTCTTCTATGTGCAAAACACTTTCTGCTACACACTGCAAACACAAACAAGACAGACTCATTCGGTTGTTTCTTCACATAATAACTCTTTAAAATGTGTTGTTACGCTAATATAAATGACTATTATCCGAAGAGTCGTACCTGAGCGACGATGGCCTTGGCAGCCATAATCATCTCATCGCTGTAAATATCCAGGAAGTCCAGTTTCCTCTGCCGCAGCAGGCCGAACACCAGACACTCCAGACGCTCCTGACGCACACGGACGACAACAACCGTCATTCAGTTTCATAGAAATCAGGATTTTCTCCCACAAGCGTCAATCAAACAAGCAAATTATCACAAGCAACAAAACCATAATTAAAATGATCCACAATTATTTCAACAGAAAACTCACATTTAGACGAAACAAGTATTTCCTGAGTGTTGACACAATTTCTTAATCACTTTTTATCTTTAAACAAACTAATCAAAACTATGTTTTCACTGTAATTTAAAATTAATTTATTAGAGAAGGCTCAGTCCTCATAATCATTATTATGATTATTAGATACATTTGTCTTTATTTTCTTTAATGATTCATTGTCAAAGGAAAGTTATTAAAAACAATATTAAAATCCTACTTTATGTCTACAGGATTCATCTGAGAATAAATATTAATAAACATAGAAATTAAAAAACAGCCCAAATTCACAGTTTATTCTCCAGAATCAAAATCAAACACATTTATTCACATTCAGTGTTTTTAACCTGCGTGGAGACCAGATGGATTCAACAGCTTCAGGGTAATCAATCGAATTTTAACTTCTTCAGTCTTCATCATATATCGACAGGATCGTTTCATTTGAAATATTCAAAAGATTTTTGTTTGACACGAGTTACTGTGTTTTTCACGGCTTACACTCCTTTTCTTATCTCCTAAACACGGAAACATAACAAATAAAATTAAGCATTTTCCAAACGAGGTCTGGAGCTTTGTTGAGATCTGAATCATCCTGCAGCTGTTAACTCCACCCGTCTGGCACTCCGAGCACATTAAAACAAACCCTCCCGTTATTAACTGCAGGCAGCGATTGATCGATCACTGATACCCGATTTCAGCAGCAGGCGAGATTTCATGGATTTGATGTGATTTCACTGTGTGTGTGTGTGTGTGTGTGTGTGTGTGTGTGTGTGTGTGTGTGTGTGTGTGTGTGTGTGTGTGTGTGTGTGTGTGTGTCCCACCTTCTGTGAGGCAGCGGTTGGTGTGTGAACCTGTGACGGGCACAGCGTTCGTTAAAACAAAACAATTCACACGACTGTTTCCTTTCACCTGCTCAGTGACTCCAGGTGGAAACTAGCTGGTCGATAAATCTGGTGTGAAGCATCGTTTCACTTTAAGATTCAAGTGTTTTGTACATTAATAGATTTAATTAACTAAACAGAGCTGTGAAGTGTTAAACTCTGCTACTTCCCAGCAGCGTCCCGTACACCTGAGTGCAACTTATTGGCCGATACGTAAAGTTCAGGTATCAGAGTCAGTGTCGGGAAAGAAAACAAACAGATGTTATCACAACCTCTCTGTCTGGAGTCGGTGGTAAAGACGTATAAAGGCGACACACAAAGGATGAATAAATGCTTTGGAGGAGTTTGTTCAGACCTTCTCCAGGACCTGCGGCTCGTCCCTCAGGCTGCGGTTCAGGTCGCTGCGGGCGTACATGCTGAAATCCTCCACCATCATCTTATCGATCAGCTTCTCCAGCTCACACAGCTGGGAGCCCAGATGTCTGAGGGAGGGACAGACACACAGACAGACAGACAGACAGTCAGTCTGTGGTGATGCAGCTGCAGTTTGTGTGGTTTCTGTCTGACTTAATGTCTTCCTTCCAGTACTTCCTGTACTGAGCCTTTAAAGTTCTGTGTCTGAACAAATCTTCTTTAATCATCTGTCATCTCTGTTCTCGAGTGTTCGTGAAATAAAAATAGACTTAAAATGAACTTCTGTCAGCTAAAAGTGACGTTTCCAAACTGATCAGGAGCTTCAGCTGCTTCTCATCTTCCTCCACGATCCATTTTTGCTTTTTTTAATTAATAAGATAAGATGTACCGTTATTGATCCCCGTACGAGAAATACAATTTGGCACAGCAGCAAAAAGGAACAAACAGTGAGCAAAAATAAAAAGTACCGGTGCGAGGTACTATTAGTGTTGCTACAAATATGTATATCTAATGTTTCCGACCCTCACCTGAAGCTGTGGATCCCCTGCAGCTCCTGCTGCAGCACCTCCTTGGTGGTGGAGATGAGCTCCAGCGCTCCGACGAACTCGGAGGTGGAGAGCAGCAGCTGCACGGTGGGCTGCGTCTGATGCACCGCCGCCATCAGCTTCAGCTTGTTGTGCAGCTTCACGCAGTTGTTGCGGGTGAGGGCGGTGCGGAGGGCCGTCAGAGGCCCCTGGCACATGACCCGGTCAATTGCGGCGGTCCGGCCCCGCAGGACGGCCACGGCCCGCTGCGTCTCCTGCAGCCGGTCCTGCAGCTCGTGCTGCGAGGACATGGCGTGGAAAAACGCCTCGGAGCGAAGAGAGATCTGCCGGGCGATGCTCACCTCCACCACATCAAGGTAGTGACTCAGCTGGACGGAGACAAACAGCTGATCAATATCTGCACATGACACACACACAGACACAGACACAGACACAGACACAGGCACAAACACAGACACACACACACACACTGTGTTGTGCGATCTGCGGATGTTGTTGTGTGTTCACCTTCTCCTGCAGCAGCTTGGACGAGGCCACGTCTCTGCTGCTCTTCCCTCCGGCACTGTTGAAGTGCGACCAGGGCAGGACGGTGTTGAAGGTGGCCGGGTCCTCCAGAGCAAACTCAGGCTTCATGAAGATCTGCAGTCAAAACGTAGACAAACAGGACGGAGTGAGAAACCCAGAAACCACCAAATATCAAGCTAAGAAGTGTTGTGACCCTGGGAACGATGCAAAACTCTCAAACTCATGATTTTGCTTTTCATCCTAGAAGTTAGAGCCTCCGTGTAACGATGCAGGTGAATCCACTCAAAGGTCAAAGGAAAGATGAGGGGAAATAAAGGCTGAAAGAAATGAATACACTCCTCAGAACTAGTTATGATATCGGGATACGGGTGCAAATATTACAGTTTCACTCATGGAGAGTCGTGTATCGTAGTTGGTTTTGCTTGTTGAGCTGCTTCAGCTCAGTTGTGGGGCTATAAACACTAGAATATCCTGATATCTCTGAATTTTGAGCAGTGACAGAACAGCAGGAGAAGAGTAGAGGTTGTTACCTTCGGGACTTGTTCCAGCTCAGCTCTGGATTTATCTGGAGGAAACGAGAGAAGCTTTGGATCAGTAACTTGTTGGTTTTCAATACGTCTGGTTTTGATTTTGTTTATTTTACATTTTGGAATCAAATCAAGTTTCAATCTGGAATTGAAATCGTGACGCCGCGACTGATGTTGTCGTCGTTAAAGGCTCGACTTAGAGCCTCTCAATGAAAACAGATTGCTTTCGTCGTTGATCCGTTTTTGACTTTTAAAATCTGAAAAATGTTTATTTTTTTGTGTCATTTAAATTTTTCGACCAATCAGGCGTGTTGCTGGTCAGAGCTCATGTTCAGATGTCAGGCCTGTCCCTGGCTTTGTGCGGGGAGGTTTGTGTACACACTGTGCTGTGAGGATGTCCTGTTTGTGTACAGGATGTGTGTTTTCTCTGATCATTTCATGGCCTGTAGACGAGTCCGTCGGGGAGCTTCCTGCAGCTGCAGCAGCTGGTTAATAATTCATACCGTGGTTGGTGGTGATACTTGAGACGGCGTCCACGTCGTCTTTGTTGGGACAGATCGTCTTGCAGCGTTCGTGGATTCTTTCCCTCTAAAAATAAAAACAGAGAGACAAAAAGATTCAAGCGTTTTGGCTAAAAGCCACACTTGACTTCCCTGTGAAGTAAAGTGAACAGTTTGGCCTGAAGGTGGCGCTAAACGACAAAAACATGACAGCGGACAAAGGCCACAGTTCCTGCGCCCCGAGAGAATAATAAAGCAGCTCGCTGTAGGAATAAGGAAACATTCTCAAACATGAAGGAGGAAATTAACACAGCAGTGACACACAAACGAGATCAGTGATGTTTCTAAAAGCTGCAGAGCTCTGACAGGAAGAGAAAGGAGTCGGTCCAGGGATCAGAGACGAAAGAAAGAAAACACAAATGTTAGAAAACTCATCCTGAAAGTGAAACTACACTCTGCTTCGCTGAGAGGTTTTATGACCAAACTTTTATATCCTTTTACAACCACTGTGTAAGGAAGTGAATATTAAACTAGGTTAAAAAAGGAGGAGGAATAAAAAGCTGCTGAACGAGCACAGTTAAGATGTTAACGAAGCTTCAACACTGAACAGGAAGAGAGAGGAGAGTAAACCAGAACACACACACTGGTGTGGTGATCGCTATCTGGATCTGCAGCTCAATGAACCCCGACATCACATGAGGACAAAATAACTCAAGTCAACATATTTTAATACTTTGTAAGGTCTCAAATTTAGAAAACCTTAAATGTCAGCACTGAGGAAATCAAATTTTTAAAAAAAGGAGCTTTCAGGGTAAAAACTGCTGCAACAAACAGGTTTCATTGTTCATTCACTCTTCTAGGAATCAAAAATGAATGAGTCACAAACTCTATTATACGATACTGAGGAATCTTTGACATTTTCTGCAGTAACAACACAGGAAACAGCCCACGTTTGCGGCTCCTCCCTCGCGCAGTGTTACCTACAATATACCCAGCTGTGGTGCACCACGACAGTTTCACGACACCCACAACAGAATCAGGAATCATGAAAAGAAATCATTGAGCTGAGCTGTTCACACGTAGAGACACGACACTGCTGTGATAGACGGCAGAGATCGAGCCGCGTGTCGCCACTGATGTTCAGCTACTTCACCAAGTCTGCTATGATATGAAAGAAATCCTCAGAGGAACAAGGAGCCCTCTAACCTGGTACACTGGGTTAGAGGGTTAAAAAATATTCATGTTTACTTCAGAGGAAGAGCGGTTACTGGGCTGATATTCAGCATTTTCATGATTATTGTTATCTGTGACTTTTCTGTCAGATCGCTGATAAAATAATCTAATTTAAAAATGTGCTACTTTGTCTGTGATGCAGTTTCCTCGCACACGACGTCCCGCCCACAACTATATCTGATATCTGACACGGCCTGCAAACACGGAATAATGTCACTCTGCAAAGTCACTAATAACTACAGAAATGTAAAAGCAGAAAAATAAAGTACCTGAAAACTGTAGTTAAGAACAGAACTTGAGTAAATTGTACTTTGGTTTATTCCAAATGAATATGGATTTTCAGTGTCCTTGATTTCTAATAATCGGTATCAGCTCTGAAAAAAACATCATCATATCCGTCTACCTTACATTAAAACGACATGATTACGATTTCAGCATCTATTTATCAATAATGCTGCAGTGAGAGAAAAGGAAGGCGACGACAGATGTCGGTCAACGTATTTCAACAAAAGGAAAAAACATCATCTGCGTGTGAACAAGAGGAAAATGTTAAATACACGTGTTGATTGTGTCAGTTTTACTCGTACAGGAGCATCAAATCACAACACAGTTATCTCACGATGCTCTCGTACGCAGCAGGTGGAGGTCAGACTCTTTCATTTACCCAGCATTCCCCTGTGAGCAGGCACAGCGGTGAGGACAAACTGCTTTTGTGCCGAGGGCCTTAAAAACAACGCTGACATGCTCCGATGCAAACTGAAGTACGAGGCTACAACAAACCAACCCTGCATTCTAACATCAACACTACCAGACTGTTTAGTTCGCAGGAAAACACTTATTATGTCCCGATACAAAGTCTGTTGTGTGCGTGCTTTTCTAGCTATTCTGACCCACAATCCTCTGCACAGCGGAAGATACATCACATCACGTTGTGTCGCGCAAATATAAAAGAGCCGAGAGAGCAGAAACATGTGACCGCTCACTGACAGATAAAATGACATTTAAGTATCAGTACTACGTTCTTTGCACTTCAAAATTTCGTGCCAAGGCCGCAACGGATGTAGGAGCAAGAGAATCAAAGTTCAGGCTGCACTGCCATGATGAAGTGGTATTTCCCAACTGTATTCATACAGCAGGCAACAGTACGCACTTTGAACGGACCCCAAGTCTGTCAGGTCCAAAGTTAAAGTGCGTCTGGGGTAAACTTCCGTCTTTGTGTTTGCATTGATGGACTGTTTCTCTGCTGAGACGCAGCAGAAGGATGTGATGGATGTGTTAAAAAACAACAGGAAGTCATTGCAGCAGTGCTGTTACACACAGCGCACTGAGGAGTTTGAGGTCATTTACAACCGTCAGAACCTGCTTGCAATGATTTGTGTCAAAAACCGTAAAAAAAATTCTTCTCGCAGACGATTCTGAACAGACGAGCAACACATTTTAAATTCAGCGTGACTCACACGTTCTGAGGAAGTCAGATCTGTTAATAAAACGTCCTTAAATGCACTTAGCTTCATGGAAAAGAAGACTTTCCTCATAACTGCAGAACCTGCCTGAGAATCAATGTGTTTTTTTGGTTTTGTTATTGTCAAGTGTTCACTGCAAACAGGAACCTCTAACAGCTGACTCAGCAGACTTTGTATGGACCCAAATGTAAACACACAAACATGGGGAAGACAGTCTGTGTGAATATGGCTCCATAGAGCGACACAGGGACGACTCCTGTATCCTGGAAATCAGCTGACGGTTAGCGGTTGCTAACAAGTGTCTAAATGAGACTACAGAGGTTGTCGGGGACATTAAACGTCCTCACAGCGAACACGGAGACTCATCTGCTCACTAGTCCGTCTTCACAGGCCACTTTAGTTACACACTGTTCTCACTCTGACTTTACAACTTGTGCATTGATCAGTTTATAGAAAACCTGGATAGTAATTGTAATAATGCAAAATCAGAAAGTGGACGATGGGATGCATGTTTCCGTTTCGTCTCTTTATATGTATTTTAAATTTAAGAACATAATAGTGAATGTGACGTGGATGAAAACACCAAAACTAATCTGCAGGAGTTGAAAATGCTTCAACAGGAACCTCGACACACTCAGGACAAGTTAACTTCTGGTACATCTCAACGTAAACATGACAGAAGTCGACCACACCCTCCTTCAATCTGCACCGTCAGCAGCGAGTCCTCTGAGGTCTGAGCTGAATAATTCAGCGTGGGAGTTACCTGAGCCATCTCCTGCAGGTAGGGCCCGAAGTGTTCCCGGGTGATGTTGGGGAGGTAGAAGGAAGGCATCACCTCCGTCTCGGCGAAGTCCAGCCCCCATGTTTTGGTGAAAAAGTCAGACTCCCGTTTGGCGAGCCGCGGGTCGTTCAGCGCGGCGGGGAGGTTCACCTTCGAGCTGTACACCGTCCACCTGTCGTGCTCCGCCACCACGGACGGGCACAGGCCCCGCCCCTCACCTGCAGGACCACATTAAACAGCGTGTTCACACAGGGAGTCTGGTGATGCTGTGGTTATTAGGTTGAAACAGTGTGTTCACAAACATGTGCTGCTGACACTGGCAGGTTAACAGACACCTAACGTGCAGTGGGTCAGAACGTGACTTCAACATAACACCTGTAGAGCTGTTCACTTATGGTCGACTCAGCTGATTCGAGGTCTGAACAGCCTCTGACAAACTGATGATGTCACCAGCGTCTGTTCTGCTTCAGTCTAACTGATGGATAGATAAATAAAAGACATTAAAGACTGCAGCGGCTCCCACCTGTCGGCTCCTTCGGACAGACGTCAGGCAGGGACCGGATGGGCCGGCATCGATGGGGGGAGGTATCCCGCTCCTTTGGATAGATCCCATCTCGGCCTCCGCGAGGCACTGGGGATGACCTGTGGCTGGAGGCCATGGCATTGGGACTCGCCTCCCAGGAGGCTAGCTGCAGACAGACGGACAGACACGAAGAGCTGACGTCACAAACAGGTTTTACTGTGACACACATTCAGGGAACAATGGAAAATACTGCAGTGCAGCTTTATAGACAAAGCTGACATTATTCTATAGTTTTCGAAAATGTTCAACAATTTCCTAAAAACAGCTGTTCGGTGGAGCTTTAACCAAAGAAACAGGAGGACATAGAGCATTTGTTGGGGACTATTTTCAGCGGCGGATTAATCCCATCTGGTGCTCCAGTGAGTATTTATGGTGGCAGGATGGGGTGTGTGTGTGTGTGTGTGTGTGTGTGTGTGTGTGTGTGTGTGTGTGTGTGTGTGTGTGTTCATGGTGCAGGAACAATGGAGCTCTATGGTACAGAAGAAGAAGAAGATACATCAGACTGTGACACACACGTTACACTTTGTTGTCCACAAGAGAAATTTACTGTCACTCGTCACCATTAATGTGTTTGATCATTTCATCCACTGGCTGATTCTCCGTTTGACTCAAGTGTCGGTTTCGTCTGAAGGACAGGAAGTGAAACCTGCTCAGAGCGGCTGCTGCAGAACCGAGAACTGGTTTTGCTTGTTTCATTGTTCTGTGCAGCGGGTTGAAGGTGGTGACGCTGCCGATTCACAGCTCAACCACCGTCCAGCCACCGCTCGGCTCATCGCTCCATCAAGAACAAACTTACTGACAACCACAGTTCAGCAACAACATGAGTTATTTAAAGATGTCAGCTGGGACTAATTTACCACATTTTTCACAAGAGCTGAAGTCACAGTCCTTCGGTTCCCCTCATGGGACCTTATTTGATAAAACGTTTGTCTGGTACCGATGATGTATCGACCCTGTTTGAATCATGTTTGTCATCAAACTAATGAAACATCAGCCTGAAAACACGTCGTTATAAAGAGACACAGCCGACAGAGTCGTTAGTGACGTCGTCTCCTCACTGAAACATCGTAGAGCTGCTCCTGTATATCAGCAGCTCACAGAACTGAACCAGAACCAGAACTGCAGTTGTCACTATGAGCAGATTTATTGTGATGTTCATCTTGTTTACGAGCTGTTCTGAGCCCAGTCGGCTCCATGTTGGTGCTGATGAGACGTTCACTGAGGCTTTAACACAAAACTACATGAGGTTTTACTTTAATTACATCAAACTGACACTTTACTGACCTGAAACATCTTTAAACTGACAAACATCATGTGTGTGATTCATGACACAACTCAAACAGGATCAACACATTATCTGTCTCTTCATCACTACCAGACTAAAGTTTTCTGAAATAAGGTCCCATGAGGTCGACCGGTGACTTATATTAATGAATATTACCACATTACTGCATTTTCCACTTGTGACATTTAATGAGATAACACAAGATAATCATTACTTACAGCTCAACAGAGAGGAATATTATCATCCAACAGGAGTCGAGTTTGTGTTCGCCTGATGAATTAAGTCCAATGTTCTCTCTTTTTTTAACTGTTCAGCTGCTAAAAGCTGCGCTGTGTTCACCAGTTCGTCTCTAACTGTGTCACTCTGCTGCTGAGCAGCTGGCTTTTATCAGAAAACAGCTGCTGCTTTAGAAAACGATGCTGAGACTGAACCAAACCGTAAATATGTGATGAAAACCAAAACTATAACTGACATGAAAAGACCGCGGAGGAAACGCAGAGGCAGGTGATGATCCTCTGTGGGTTTGTCGCTACGAGCAACAACTTTCATATTACAGAGTCACGTGAGGCAGTTTTAATGTAAATGACTAAAGAAGCTCATTTCTCCACATGAAGTAAAAAATCCTCTTTATTCTATACGTATGTATTAAAAAAGCAGCATTTGGGTGTCAGCATGAGTGAGCTGAGGAGAGTGGATATCTTCAGTTGATTAACTGATCAGTAAACAGGAAATCCATCCGCAACTTCTCTGATGAGATATTGATCGTTTCAAGCCAAAATGTGAAACAATCTCTGGTTCAAGCTCCTCTGATTGTTTCAATTTGCTGCTTTTCTTCGTTCTATGTGACTTTAAACTGAATTTCTGTGTTTTTTTACCGTTGATAATTAAAAATGTCGCGTTTTGAGCTGCAGGAAAGGAGATCCAACTAAAACAATACTCATCTGGTGCAGCTCTTTATAAAACAGTTCACCCACAAATCTAAAATCAGTCCTCATCTAATCATCCTCATGCTGATATAAAGTCAGGTGAAGTGTCGTAGTCCACAAAACATTTCTGGAGCTTCACAGTAAAACAGAGTTGCAGCGTTATCTCTAGAAGATAACCTGGTGAAGGTCGAAGTACCGAAACATCCACCAGCTGATATATCAGTTGAGCTCTAGAGTGGAAGATAACTGAACTTTCATTTTTGGCTGAACTGTTGTTTTAAACTCTGCTACATTACGAGCACTGTTTGTGACTGCAGAGCTTCATTCACCTCATCTGTCCTCCCTGAAAAACACCGATTACACAGAAAAGACTTGTGAAACGAGTGAGCAGCACAGGATGTGAGGCGGAGATGTGATAATGTAATCTGACTGCTCAGACCGCGGAGGTGTAAAAACCCTCTGCTGATAATCCCATCACACTGATGAGAGGATTAGAGGGACGGTCTGCAGCCTCGCTGTCACTACCACAGCTGTTTTTAGCTTCTGTCTGTCTGCACATTAAAAACATCTTTGTCTCGTGCTGAACGACAGAGGAAACATGTCAGAAGCTTCAGAGCAGCTGTCGCAGCCCGTTTCCAACACCTGTCAGGTAAAAATAGAAATAACTGCCCGATTTATTTGTTTTCTGGGACAGATGTGCTGCTTCTGAGGATTTAAATGAGACTACGACAGATTAAAGTCACGGTGATGTGTTTCTTTTTATGCCTGCAGGTACATCAAGTAAAAATCTCTTAAGATGCAGTTTGGATCGGTGTTGCAACAAAAAGATAAAGACAGAACCGTATTTATTGGGTCTTTACTGTTTCCATCAACGTCTGTTGGAAGAAAGATTCTTTACACACTGACTGGACTCCAGCTCCTGAGCAAAGTGATGAACAGCCTTTCAGAACCATTATTTCCTCCTCCGAGTTATTTTTGTTTGACCCGAAGAGATTTTAACATAATGGAAAACGATAAATCATCAAAGACAGAAAACACAACAGCGATGACTGCACAGAAATAATCCTGATCTAATATAATAATGGGGACATGTTCAGGATTTAGCTGGAGGAAATAAAAATAACACAAACACAGACTGAGAGTAAACTCTGTCAGTGTTACTGTTCACAGTGAGACATTAAACAGCTGCTAATCTAAACACTCAGGATGACACAAATCTTCTTGTCGGCCCAGACGTGAAGTCAAAACACACTCCTGCTCTGCAAATCTTTCCTCCCTCTCCCATTCACTTCAACTGAAGCTCAAACGACTGATGAATACAAGAATGCGTTTCCTGTTTCAGTGCAAGGATCCTTAAAAAAGAAGGACGGGCGGTTACGTCGTGGCTTTGGGGCCAGACTGTGGTGTCAGCTGTGTCGAAGTCTATGGAGACTCACTAAAACCCAACATATCTACTTCGTCTGACTTCTGATGAAGAAACGCCTCCAGAAAATGAAAGAACGCACTCCAGAGAGGAGGTTAACGCCTGGTTTTCTTCTTTTTTTTTTTTAAATCGACACAATGTTCATTCCTCTAATCTAATCAAATGTCAGGCTCCAGTTTTATCACATCATGTGAAACAATATTACACAACAAGACCAGAAAACTGCAGCTTCTCTCTCACACACTGTTTGTGATTGATCAGCTCAACATCCATTTTTAGCCACATCAGAGCGATCAATGTGCTCATCACAAGACTAATGTGACTGACACTCAAACCTGAAGACACTGACTGTCGATTGATCTGCTGACTGTCTTCTGTATTAATCGATTAGTTATTTGGTCTGTAAAATGTCAGAAAATGGTGAAAAATGTGGTTTGTCTCATTTTGTCAACAACCCAAAGACATCCAGAAGTTTGACTCAAACTGATTTACCGGCTTTCAAAATTGTTGGTGAAAACTTTGGCAGCAGGAAAACAACTGATGTCTTGTTGCAGGCCGGAGATAACGAGGATTATTCTCTCGGATGTGATGGAGACACAATAAATAAACACACTCTCTTCGTTTCCATGACGGAATAAACTGAATCAACAAAATATAAACAACTCTGTTTGTATGTGGCGGACCCTGCCACCTTTCTGTCTTCACACAGTGTTCTGGGAGTTTGTATTATTCCCTCATTAATACTGTAAATATTTAAATTCTGAGTGTGAATTTCATCTACAAAACTACACAGTGCTCCTTTAACTTTAAAACAAATATGATAATGAAATAATACAAGTTGAAGTTTGACTGAAAGTCTGTTCAGCATCAGATTAAACTGTTTTAACACACAACATGTAATCTTACTTCTCACATACAAATGTCACATAACTCCTAATGAGAAAACATTAAGGGTTTAATGTTACACTGCACCAGGGTTTAGTGTTGTGTATGTCAAATCAATGCACCGTGCAGCTGTGACAGAGGCTGTGCAGCTAGCTTTAGCTTAGCTCCCGTGCATTCACCGCAGTAACCCTGAACGTCACATCCACTGAGCTGACAGTGAAGGCAACACGAACTGGTGACACGAGACACACAAACACAATTTCACTTTCGGCGACAGGACCGACACAACTCTGAATATCCGCGGCCTGTGTCCAATGCTAACGCTAAAGCTAATGTTGTCAGCGAGTCCAGCCGGGGTTACACGTAGACTGGCTAATGCTAGCATGCTAGCAGGTTAGCCGAGCGGCGAGCTAACTCTCTGACAGGCGGAGCGAAGCCGAGCCGCGCCGGTGCGTTCAGGGACAGCGGAGCCTCTGCCGCTCCCGTACCTGTCGTGTGAAGCACAGCAGCCGGTGTTTGTCCTCTTCACCATCACAGGAACACCGGAGGAACCGGGAGCAAAACACCAGGACACACAGCTGCAGACACCAGCGGTACTCCGACCATCATGCACTGCGCGGGGAGGGTTCTTCTTCTCCTGTCAGAAAGCGCGCTGCTGCCACCTGCCGGCCAGCGGTCAGCGCCACCTGTGGACACCTGGACAAGCTTTATGTCTCTGATCAGTAAATCACTCGTTTATACTATAAAACAATATATTATCCAAATGTTAATAAAAATATAACATTATTTATATCATTATGTTTTTGTCCATCCGTGTGTTATTGTCTGTTCTATATTGTTATTGTGTTATTTAGTGTGTTATTGTCTGTTCTATATTCTTATTGTGTTATTTAGTGTGTTATTGTCTGTTCTATATTCTTATTGTGTTATTTAGTGTGTTATTGTCTGTTCTATATTCTTATTGTGTTATTTAGTGTGTTATTGTCTGTTCTATATTCTTATTGTGTTATTAGTGTGTTATTGTCTGTTCTATATTCTTATTGTGTTATTAGTGTGTTACTGTCTGCTCTATATTCTTATTGTGTTGTTTATTAACTTCACCGTGTTTGGAAAAAGCAATGTGATCTTGTGAAATTTAAAGGAAACTACAGGATGAATTTTGATATTTCTTCTGTTGCAGTACCAGGTTTGGCCTCATGGTTGTGCTGGAGGAGAAGATCACATCACTCCTGTCATAGACTTACATACTGAAGGAGTTGTCAGTTCACTGCTGGTATGAATTTGAATTATTGTACAGTTTAACTATAAATGCACATATTTAAAAGCACTTACAAGATTTTTAAAAGTGATTATTCTTCATGTAACATCTGACTGACGCTGGTCTATTGTTCCTTCCTGCTCGTATATATTTTCACCTTGTTTAATGTGGATGTGTGTGTTTCAAGTCACAGACAGCAGCTTCAAAAGTTTCCCAAGAAATATATTTTCCTTTTGTTACGATACAAAGCTTGTATTAAAATCATAAAATACAGTTATTCTGTGTTCAAAGAGGAAACAGCATCACAGAGGAAGGTCACTTTGTGTTTCCCAAAGAAAAGCCTTTACAATAAAAACCAGACCACAGAGAGACTGAAACACTCGACTGAAACCAAACTGACGATCAAGTCTTAGTGTTAATGGCTCTTTAAGGCAGAGTGACACAGTAATCAGCTGTCAGGAAACATTACAGCTGGAAAATTCTGCACTGATTTACAAAAATCATTACTGAGGAGGTTCAGAAATAAATACAAAGTTTAAGGCAAATCACCCGTCGAGCAGCTGCGTCCAGGAAGAACCTTCACCACGTGAGAGGAGGACGACAGCGCCGACTCATCTCTGATATTCAGGAATCAAACCCAATAAATGTATCCAAGATCTAAATTAAGTTAAATTAAGTTATAAAAATTAAGTTATGAAAATCCCAACACTCAAAGCACATTGTTCTGTTGGTGAAGCCGCTTCTAGTCCAGCGGGCTTTGGAAGATGAGTCTGATGCAGCTGGACTCTGCGCTCAGCGGCTGGATGCAGAACGGGCAGGCGGAGTGGAAGGTGTGCGTGCCGTGCGGCAGCGGGATCTGACTCCAGAACGCCGTCGTCTTCTCCGAGCAGACGTGACCGCAGGGGACGAAGGCGTGAGTGGGGGGCTCCGCGTCCACGTAGAAGCCCGCCTCGCAGCCCAGCCACAGCGGCACGTAGGGGCCCCGCGCCCGGCACATGGGGCACTCTCTCTCCTGACACTCCGCGTCCACCTCGGGGTTACGACGGCCCCCCCAGCCGTGGTAGCCGTGCACGTGGCCGCAGCGCAGGTAGGCCCACGGCTGCTTCTCGTCCAGGACGTCTTTGCGGCGAAGGCTGGGGAAGGCCAGCGTGTTGAAGCCGACTGGACACTGCGGCCGCCCGGCGTTCAGCTCCTGCCGCAGGGCCTCCAGGTGTTTGACGGTGGGCGTGTGCGCCAGACCCTCGGCCGTCCGCCACAGCAGAGTGGCGCCGCACAGGTCGATGAGCGAGCCGTCCATCAACTCGTTACACTCAGAGTCCACCTGAAGGAGAGACGAGCAGGTTACAGCTCAATCACAACAACACAGTCACACCTCACCCTGTTTTAATCCATTTTATATGGAGACCGTTTAGAGAGCGACGGCCATGACAGGGTTTTTTAAGCCTTTCTGAATAAACAAGCTCCTGAGTTAAATCACTGCCTACTACAGACCCGACAGCACAAATTAGACCATACATGATTTTAACAAAGTTAAAGGAGCAATACAGAATTTCTGCCACTAGTGGTCCGTCAGTCAAAACAAAACAGAGTCGGTTGCCCTGAACACAAAGACAGAGCTACACAAGCTAAACGTTATATGTAACTGACTTATTAGTAGATTATTTTATTTTCTATACTTTCATATAGTATATATATATTTTAGTTTCTAACTTTTGAATGTTGTCAAAATGAAAAACAGCTAAAAGAGCTGTTTGTTTACCTTGTTTATTTGTTTGTTTTAGTAATTATTCACGTTTATTTCCACTCAGATTTTTGAGGATGTTAAATGAGACACTCAACTTTGATGTCATGAAGCATTTTTACTGTTTCAATCAAAATTTCTAGAGGCTCTATCACTGTCAGCACTATAGAGTCGTATTTTTATAAGTGCTTCAGTATGAATCCTGCGTATGAACGCATGTTCCTGCAGTGATGTGCAGAGACACAATGCACCAACAAAGGCCATGAAGAAGACTGCTAGTTATCATTATTATTTTTAAAAAAAGAAGAAAATGTTGGTGATCAACTCTGAATTCACTGACTGAATTTGTTTACACTCAATAAAACTACAGCTCCTATGAAGGGCGGAGGAGTCACCCACCATCTTGCCCCTCTGCTGAGATGATCTGGTTTCCCGCAGTGTGAAGACGCTGCCGCAGACGGAGATTTCCCTCCACAGTCCAGGTTTGGAGTCCTGGTTGAAGCCCTGGCGCGGGTGCATCACCAGAACTCCGTTGGTGGTCAGTCCGTCCATCTGACCGTCCTGCATCCTCCACTTGGCTGCTTTCTCCTGCCGGGAGGTCAAATACTCATGTTCAGTACTGAGAAACACTTCATGTCTAATCACACAGAACACAAGTCATGGATCTGGACATCAGGGCAGCCTACCCCCAGGAAGATGTTCTTAGAGGAGTCGAAGCCCGCGGCGTAGATCCGGGCGGAGTAAGGCGGGTTTCTTTGGCAGATGATGCGGCAGGCGAAGCGGGAGATGGTGCTCTGGACCGTCTGACCATCAACCTGGCTCTGACCGCCGGGCACCGTGTCCGTCACCACAAAGTCGATGGGATTCTCTGTCGAACGACCGATCTGTGATGATACACAAACAAGATTCAGGTTATGGATTAAAGAGGTATTAAAGAGTGTGCTGATGCAAACACATGAAGAAAAAACAACATTTTATGAGATTAATTTGTTTGCAGCTTTGTTGATCCTCATTTCTGTCTAATTCCTCAATTATAGTTTCTTATTTTGTCTCGTTGGCTTCCACAGTTTGCAGCTCTCAACGGATTTACTGCACCAATACAGTTTTTTGTAGATTGAGGAAAGTCTACCAAGCGCCAAACTCCTGGTAATCTATACACACAAATTAAAACCAACCATGCAAAGTTGAATTAAATCTGTATGAATAAAGTAATTGGACGCTGCAGACCTGGAACATGTCCGTGTTGCTGTCGTGTGTGTACTCCACCACCACCGTCTGCACCCGAGACAGAGTGTATGAAATACTGTGCTGCTCCTTGTTGCTTATCGCCTTTGGAAACACAGAAGAGATGAACCGTTACGACATGTTCGAGGACAAACACAACTGTGAATTATTTTATTAGTGAGTCTGTAACACGGGTGCAGATCCAGAACCTTCTAGAGGAATAAACACCCGGAGTCACATCAGATTCTGCTCTGATCCGGAGCCGTTTACCGACAGGAGGAGAGCTCAGAGATTACTTTTTAAGGATTGGGATTAAAACAGTGGATTTATCTTCACTCCTGAAGGTTTCACTCCTGTCCTGACCCTGACCCTTTACCTGGCGTGTCGAGCTCTCACCTTGGCAGCCTGAGGTGTGCAGGACGAGTGGACCGTGCTGGGTTTCACACCGTTGGCCTTATTTCTGCGACACAGAGCGAAGCGACTTTTCCGCCTCCCCTTGTCACCGTTGGGCAGAGAGCCGTTACACCTGAAGGCACAAGATGCAAGAACCAACACTTACTGTGAGCCTGAACCATCAGTGACGGTTGTTTGATACTAAGATGATGAGATAAACAAGCAAATGCTCATATTTAGATCATATACGGTCAGTAGCCGATGTTTTCGTCCTGTAATCACCCTCTCCTGGTTTATACTTGAGTGATGAAGCATGTGACAGTCTACGGTCCCAGACAGCTTTATTTCAGTTCTAGATTACAATAACACAGAAGCAAACAAAAGGTCTGAAACCACAGCAGCCAACCTCCCTGAGCCACAGGCGCTCTCTTGTGTCCACAGTGAATGGCCTTCAGTCAGGAAGTCAGCTGCATTCTTCACTGTGGTGGAGTTTCTCCACACATTAACTGGGTCTGGGCTGAGTTATTCTGCTCCCAAACAATAAACACTATATCTACCAGAGGTGGGACACAGTCACAAGTAAGTCTCAAGCTTCAGCTCCAACATCGTAAGTCAACAGCGACAAGTCTTCAGTCAAGACCGAGTCGTAAACCTTGTGTTCTGAGTCCTAAACCTTGTGTTCTGAGTCCTAAACCTGTGTTCTGAGTCCTAAACCTCGTGTTCTGAGTCCTAAACCTCGTGTTCTGAGTCCTAAACCTCGTGTTCTGAGTCCTAAACCTCGTGTTCTGAGTCCTAAACCTCGTGTTCTGAGTCCTAAACCTCGTGTTCTGAGTCCTAAACCTCGTGTTCTGAGTCCTAAACCTCGTGTTCTGAGTCCTAAACCTTGTGTTCTGAGTCCTAAACCTGTGTTCTGAGTCCTAAACCTCGTGTTCTGAGTCCTAAACCTTGTGTTCTGAGTCCTAAACCTCGTGTTCTGAGTCCGAACCCAAGAGGAGAGAGTAGTTAGTTAGTTCGAGCTGATGTTTAAATGCTCATTTTCAGCGTCATATTTTTATTTTGGGTGTCTACTAGAAAATGTAAAAGCTTTAATCATCAAAAACCACATTATGTTTCTCACAGTGTCCGTTGCTGCAGCACCTCTATTCACCCTCTGTCTGAACACATTTGTCTCTTTAAGGTCCTCCTCCCGAAAAAAGCCCAGTCTGCACTGATTGGTCAGCTCTCACAAGCCAGAGCAGGAACCACCCAGCGAATAATCAGTTCTGTCTGTGTTCTGCTCGTATAGAGGCCTGAGGGCGGCGAGTTGTGACATCACAACCCGACTGAAGTCCTGACGTCTCATCTGAAAACATTTCTGAATACAAGCTGTGGACATTTTTCAGTGGATGGAAGCGTTTTGATACTTTGGGTGTATTCATATTGCATATCACATTGTTGTGTTGCCACTCCGAGCGCTTCGAGGTGAAAATCTCTCAACTCTTCAGAAAGGCGCTGGCTGTTGACATTTTCTTTATCCCAACCTAGGCGATAATAATCATCATATCTTTGTCTCCTATTGATCGTGTCACACACCCACATCCTCCTCGCTCTGATGTCCCAATGTCAAATAAAAAACAAACAGATAGTAAACCACAGAGAGGCAGCGTGGATCACACAGCGCTGACTGTCAAGATGTTGTTGTCATGGAGACATCTCAGCCCACAAACGGATGCGTCCTGAACACGTCATGATTTGCCTTTCACCAAATGTAATTTTATTTCTTTACATAGAGTAACAGATAAGCACATGTACAGACATAACAAATCTTTTTTAAAATGCATTCATCACTTTCAGATTAACACCTCAAATAAGTCAAATAAGCATAAACGTCTTGGTGGGTTAAATCTCTCACACTGATCTCTCAGATGTCTCAAACACTGGTGACAACGACGTGTAATGGAGGCACATTTTACAGTTCAACTATAAACATAAAAAATGTAAATGTAAAACACAATGGGAAGTTAACAGTTATTAATGAAACCACATCATATTTCTGCATTATAATCTCAGAAAAAATAAAAGTTTTCATGTCTGACAACATATATGTCGATGTCGATGAACCTGTGATGGCCAATATCGGCCTCCAAATATATCAGTGGGGCTCTAATGTGGACCAAAGCAAAAAAATTGTCCCAACAGCTCTATTGAAGCCGTCCTGAACCCGTTCTGAACCCGTCTACTTGGTGCAGGTAGGAAGACAATAAGCATATTTCCCAAACGTTTCTGAGGACAGGAAGCTCAAGTCCATCATCGGTTTCAGTCCGGATTAAAAAGCAGGATGCTGCGGTAACGTGGTCGACAGATTATCCACCCGAGCCATCAGGACGCCTCTCACACCAAACTGTGTTCATTTCCAAAACATAATTTCATTCGCAGAACGTTATTGTCGTCCTGAGCTGCAGTGAATCTGAAAATTAAAAGCTACATGTTGTTGGAGCTTTAATAAAAAGTGAGTTTAGCTGGAGGGTTATCTTCAGAGCCAGACTGCTGCCAGCCGCGGGTCAAGTAAACACCAGAGTTCAGTTAAGAGTGGAGCCATTCTTTCGCTGGATAATGCAAACTTCCTGAGGTTCAGATAACGTGACGTCCACCTCCTCTCTTATACAAACGCAGACCACCCTCCAGCTCCACTGTGGCTCCACTGTACGACACATAACACCACCTCTGTTTTCACTAACTGTATGGCTCTTTAAAATTAAACCCTATGACCAGTCTAATTGTTAGTTACCGGCTCTGCCAGACTGTTTAATTTCATATGTGGACAATATAATGCGAAAGCAAACAAAAGGTCTGAAACCACAGCGGCCACAACTTTTCCTGACGTCTCTCGACCTCCCTGAACCACAGGCGCTCTCTTGTGTCCACAGTGAATGGCCTTCAGTCAGGAAGTCAGCTGCATTCTTCACCCTGGTGGAGTTTCTCCAACTTTAAACTGCAATAAGTTTGAGTTTTACTGCTCCTGATGGACATACTGCAAATTAAACTGCTACATGGCAGCGAGCTCAGATTTATCTCATCCTTTTTATCTGGACAATCTTGACAGTGTACAGATTATTGTCTGCACCAGAGGGGGTTACATACGAGACCCACAGTAGCACCACAGTAAAACAAAGGGCCGTCTGAGATGATGTGGGCTTTGTGCTACAAGTAAAATATGAAACACAATCCAAGGCATTTACCGTTTCCTGGGGCAGGGTATACAATCTCTGTACTCTTTTTATACCGTGTCCATGGTACCTTCAAAAAGTAAGTGTGAAGAGCTAGCATCAAATGTCTGCTCATATTTTTATATTTGATCATTTAATTCCTGATTTTAATAAAACTTCTAATGGTACAACTGGGAGACTGAAATATCCACAACAGGCTAATATCAGTGTCAGGTTATTTTGAATTTAGGACGGGGTCTACGTTATCCTATGATTCGTAGCTGATGACATTCTTCTGTTAAGATGGTTCTGTAATAACTTAATTTCTGTCCGAAGATAAGATACGTTTTTTCCTAAATGCAGTTAGAAAACATGTTTCTGTGATACCAAAAGTCCTAAACGTCATCCTGATCTGAGATGAGAAGGTTTCACACTTTAACGTGTCTGTAATGAGGCTCCAGATCTAAAAACAGATTCTTCTGAAAATGAAACGGTCAGCAGTCATGTAAAGTGCACATATGAGCAGTTACAGGGCTAAAACAAGCAAAACCTTTAAAAACTCCACCTCGATATGTTGACCACAGCTGTAAAAGCCCCTCAGCGAGTGTCTTACCCCAGCACAATGAGCTCTCCATATTTGACTGGTCCTTTGGTGGAAGCAGGGGAGGAGGAGATGTTTTCCTGACCGAGCGAAAACATCTGTGCAGCCTTCGGGGGGAGGAAGGGTGAGGACGTTCCCGCTGTCACCCTCAGAGAGCCTCCATCAGCGCAGGTACACACTTCACCTGCAGACATAAGACTTATTTTATGTTTGCATAAGACATGCAATCCCGAAAAGCGTTTAATTCAAAATGTAAAAAACCTTCTTCAGACATTCACACAGACACAAAAGCTCCAACACAACAGCATTCACTGGTACAATACACCCACCCAGCCTTTGTACTGGGAGCTGGGAGCAACAGGGGCAGACAATGTATGTATTCAGTCCAGCACACTGAGCGAGGTTGTTAGGTGTAAAACAAACCCATTTACGTCTGTGACGGGGTGACTCACTTAGCAGCACACTGGATGTTATAATTCTTTGTGCCATGAAAAAAAACAAGCTGAGCATTGATTCAGACGCACAACTGTGACCTGCTAGTTACACAACTTATAACACAACTAATGATTAATTGTCCGTTGATTTATTTGGTGTGTTTCATTTGAACTGGGAACAGATTCAACTGAAACATCCCCCACAGTCGGATGCACCCGAGGACATTTTATAACATCTGGACACATCTGGCGTTGGAGGCGGAGCCCCGTTCATTCCCATCAAAGTTGCTCAGTGGCGTTTCGAAAGCCAAAAACCTCAACTTTGCACACCAGAGACTTCCGCCCATCGAGTCGGCTAACTTCCGTTTTTTGGTGTTGAAAACAATTTATCCACCGTTTTACAGACGCTTCTTTCACTACGGAAACTGGCTTCAATTTAGGCGCTCTTCCCGGGGGCTCGGACGCACCTCGCCAACCCCGACCTCAAAATCCAAGATGTCTCCTCCACACATTAACTGCTGTAGAATCTACTGTTTATTAGCACTTCTGACTTGTTTGTGTCTCATTAAATCAGTCTTACGAGCGGTACTGTCCAGCTTCTGTCTGTGAGCATGTTACTTATGAGCAAAGTACGGCCTAACAGGGTGTTAACAACTGGTTAGCTGATAATGGTTAACCTGGTTACAGCTGGTTTTCTGATTTCTTCTCCAAAACTACGTAGTGCTCCTTTAAACGCACATCTTATCGGATCACTTAGCTAAGCTGGCCACAGCTAGTGACTGATGATCCAAGAGTTATTTTTAGAAAGTCTAATAATCTGTAGTTCAGTAGTTTGATAGCTGTTGCCTCCTCTGACCGGTTTCCTGGGGGGAAACCCTGCAGCCCTGCTGGAAACGTTCTCTGGGGATCTGTTATGTTCAGTGGGTGGAAGACATTTATAGATCGACGTATAGAGAAAGCAGAACCTCACCCCTCCGACCCAACCAGAGCTTATTTCAGTGGCCATGAATACATCCAGTGAACTGCAGGGGGACAGAGACCCATTCACCGCCTGTAACTGGACGCCACATAAGGACGGTCGACTTCTAAAAGTGACTTCACTCGTCCACAACAAGCGCTCTTTTGTGCGTCTCCTTCCTCTCGTGACGGAGACGTAGCGTCGCCCTCGGGATGAATCACACGTCGCTGTGTTCACCGCCGCGGCTCAGAGCTGATGTTATCCCTCACTTGTGACTCAGATGTCATGGTTTCTGATCAGCACTGAACAACGCAAAGCCGCGTGGAGTCCAGACTCTTCACGCGACCTAGTTTTTGACTTTGGTTTGTCAGCGTCACCATGGCAACGGGTAAATGTTGACAACCATGCAATGGAGGTGTTAAGTTTGTCCACGTCTATCTACATACATGATCTATATTTATACTCTGAACGTAGCGATGTTTTGTATATTTCACAATGTTTTTATTGTGTCGCCTGTGCAACATCTGTGCCAATGCAACAGATGCCATTTACAGTACAATACTTTTTTTTTACACTTATTTTGCTTTACTTTACACTTATTATCTCACAGTACAGCCTTGTTTCCTTTACATCCTGTATTTATATTTTGTGTCTCAGGTACAGACATGTATAGACAGTACAGACCCATACACATTATCCCTGTTTTTCTTTATCTATTATTATCATTATGACCATTGTTATATACATTTTTATTTACTAAATACTATTTTTCTGTATTGAAGTCTCAAGCAAAAGTTTTTCACGCGAGTGTACTTGTACAACCAGAGTGACAATACACATCTTGAAATCTGGTACTTTTACTTCAGTAGGGTTTTCTCTAACCCTGGTTCCAGACTTTCCAAATGTTATTGGACCGAATGGATCAAACTCTGACGGTGAAGCGAGTCATTTCTCTGGTGTTGTGACGAGAGACGTGTCTGATTAGTCAACTAGTCGATAAGACGTTTCTACTCGCTCTAGTCGGCACCAGAAATACTTGTTGGTTAAACTTGGCTGGGTGATATGATCTTAAAATAATATCATGATACTTTAAGGCCATATCGATATCGGGATACAAGATATATACTTTAATATTTTGAAATCTCCTCAAAACCTCTTCATAAATGTTAGGACTGGGTGACCAATTCAAATATCACAATATTTTGACCATATAGGCCCGACTTCGACGTGGATGACTGTCGGTACTTTGACAGAACTTTAACACACGGAGATTTCTGATCAATAATCATCAGTAATGTGGATATAAAGTGTGTAAACACAAGAATCAGAACAAGTAGAACAGTCATGTAAGTTCAGAAAATGAGCAAATGAGCAAAGAAATGTAACCTTTAAAACCAGGAGAAGACGACACTTATGACATATCGTATTACAAAGATATAAGGTCTCATATCACGATAACGACATACATCAAATATATCACACAGCCCTCGTTAAACTAATTATTATTTTATCAATATACACATTCAAATGACATAATTTGCACTGAGATGTCGTGTCTTCCTACTCAAATGTTGCTTTGCTGTGTTAACAACGCCGGTGACCTGTTACAACATACAACATTCAACATCAAATTGTGCTGAATTTTGAAAGTTTGAGTGTTTTTTAAGACGAATCGACTGACGTCAAAGGAAATTAATCGTTGTAAACATCCCTTGTGATGCTCAAAAGAAATCTTTTACAGCTACTTCTTTTTCCCAGGCCACTGTGACATTTTAAAACTGGCTTCACAGCGTCGCGCTCTTTGTGGCGGGTTAGAATCACAACCCACATCGCTGACTTGATAAGAAATTAAATTAGGCCAGGTGTTGAGCACACGACAACCGAGCTTATCAGAGCTTTGTGAGTCAGATTAAGAGTGGGGATGTGATCTCTCTGATCTAGAGTCAGTAACATGGTGACAGAATACAGATCAAAACAACCACAAGTGTTGAATCTACAGATCTTTTATCAAACGTCATGAAAAATATAAAGTTCACTTCTCCCAGCAAACGGATTTAAAGGACAACAAGACATCAGGTTATGTTGGTGAAGTAGACGATGAGGTGTTTATCAGTTTACAGCGATCAATAACGTGTCATCATAAACATGCTAACGATTTATCAGTGTTTTAATCGAACATGTAGCTGAGGGACTTTGTAAACTCCAGTACTAAAGGTCCAACCCGCCAAACACACCACAGACCAGGGCGGCACCGACCCGCTGTTTTCACATCAGCCCTGAAGAGGAAATACCCCCCAGCCCACACACACCCACCCACACACACACACACACACACACACGCACACACGCACACACACAGTTCACCATGGCAACAGACAAAGATAAAGGCTGTGGCTGTGAAGTGTCAGTGAGCAGCCTGTCAAACACATCAAACTGTCTCCATAACAGGCGGAGGAGGGTGCATGTGTTGGTTGGAGGGAGGTCACACCAAACAAAGCCATCAGTGTGTTTACATGTGCACTAATAACTCAATTTAGGGCAGCTTAAGGCAACAGTGCAGTCCCATTACTGCACCACGTTAACGGTTTACACAGAGGAATTTAACCTGATTAACAAAGCTGAGTTACTCGTCAATCTGTCAATTAAATCGCAAAGAGCGTAAAAGCAGCGCCGGAGGATTTGTCCACTGATCAATATCATAATAAAATCATTATAACAAAGTTTAAGACATTTCACATTTTTGCTAATTTGTTGTGCAAGTATGAGATCATATGAGGTTTAGACACGAGCCGAACAAAGGCTCCAGGACCAACTGTCGTCTGTAAATAACTGAAAGTGGCAACAGACAACTTTTCCCCTCGTGGCTGAGAACAGCTTGTTTATACACTTATGGAAAACGTTTGTATTATGACCTCATTAATATTGTAAATATTAAAAT
The DNA here is from genome assembly GCF_040436345.1 of Pagrus major. Classification (NCBI taxonomy): domain Eukaryota; kingdom Metazoa; phylum Chordata; class Actinopteri; order Spariformes; family Sparidae; genus Pagrus; species Pagrus major. The sequence continues at coordinate 3,311,036 of NC_133215.1, read as the reverse complement.
TCGGAGTTTGAATTTCTTCTACAAAACTACACAGTGCCACTTTATCTAATTGACTGACTCCCTTCACTCTGCCCTGATTGCTCAGATCGTGAAAAATAATCATAATCAGGCATCCTGCATATTTAAAGGAGCACTATGTAGTTTTGGAGAAGAAATTTAAACTCAGAATTTTTTATATTTACAATATTAAGTCATGAAAACAAAGAGAGTTTGTTTATTTAGTCAGTGAAGATCTTTCTCTTCTCATTAAAATGTCTACAGACTGCTCCTTTAAAAACTATTAAATGATTCAGAAAATAATCAACAGAAAATAAGCTGATGGGTTAATATTTCTTCAAAGACTTCTTCACACCCTCAGTTTGATTACTTGCCTTCCCGTCTAATGTTTTTAATTTGGATTGTTTCCTTATTACAGAGATTGTCTGCTCACCATCAACCTCTTTATGATTTTATGATCCTTACTGTAAACCTGTTTATTGTTTTTATGACACTTTCTGTTAACCTGTTTATAGTTTTATGATCCTTATATTACTTTTCCTTAGTTTGTGCATACTTAGTGCCTTATTTAAATGTTATATTTCATACTGGAGCTGTTTCCTTCTTTGTTCTGAAGCTGCTGCACAACGATTACCCTCAGGATGAGTTAAGTCCTATCGAACCCAAACTTATGTCGTGATTATGTTTTTAACAGGCACATTAGATACAGTATGATGTTTTTTCAGTGACAAGCAGCTCCTCTGCTCCTTTTCCCAGAGGGTTAATGTTATAGTTTGAAAGAGTGTATTTACTCTTGTGGATGTTAGCAGTGGTGGGGTTATCTTACAGATGAGTTTGCCCACATCTGCCTCTATAAAAACTGTACGAAGCCACGTACGAACACTGTGACTGCTGTTAACCGTATCCGTGACAGACAGCTTGAACTGTGACCATCTCTTCTGTTCGCCCGCTGTGCAGATCTGCACCGTCTCCAGGGTTTTAGGTCAGCATTTGCGCGTGGAGAGGGGCTGACGTGCCTGCCAGCTTTTTAATATGAGCGGACAGTTGGACAAAAAGGGCCAACTTTCGAGTTTTTAAACGGGGAACAAAAGCAGCGTCTGCGGGGACAGATGCTCTGGTAGGATGGTGCATGCTAATCAGTTTGTGTGGCCGGAACAAAAGAGGCCAGCTGGGCCACACGGAGCCGGACAGACCGGCCTGGCACTGCTGGAGCCCCCTGCTTAGGATCACATACAACATTAACATACATGTTTTTAACTATGGTGTGATAAAAAAAAAAAGTGTATGTATGTGGAGTAATATTCATAACTATCCTGTAAATACAAAAAGCTCACTTTAAACTCTGAATGTAGTACTGCACACAAAGAAATGTTATAGGAGTATTATAGCACAATATATCACATATTACACTACAATCAAAGTACTTGAATACGTCTTTAAAATGACTTTATAGTGATTAAAAGACAGTATTCAGGTTTAAACACACTTGAAGGCGATACAGATTCACTGCATGGTGTAGGAGTACTGTATAATCACTTAGGGGGACAAAGAAACACATTAAACAACAACCTAATGGCATTTTAATTACATTTTATGCCTCTACAGTGACAATAAAGTGGTGCTTTTGGGTGTTACCATGATATATTCACATATAATCCCAAACACCAGACCTGGGTGGCATTAAATACCATAACATTCACATGAATATCAGCGTTATGGGACATCATTTTTGATTCAAACTAACCTTATTCGCCATTTCTGACTTGTTATTACAGCTGTTAAGACTGTTTGTACAACACTTAGCTAGTTGACGTTGATGTAGTTTAGCTAACGAAGCTGTGTGAAGTTAAGAAAGTAGCTTAAAGTAGCTAATTCGTTAGCTAACTAGCTTGTTTTCTAGCTAGCATGAATGCGGACTGTGGGGGAGCAAGTTTTTAAAGTTGGTAAAGTTAATAAGAATAAAGAGAAATGAGACTTTAAACAGCAAACTTACCAAAGTTACCGGCGGCTCTGACCCGTTCTCATCTCCCGGATATCTCCGTCCCGGGTACCGACCGTGTGGACTGTTTCTGGACGGAAGACAGTGGTGTTTAATGTCCGGTGCCGGTGGTTTAACACGCTCCTCCTCGGTACTGAGGGCTCCTTAAAGTGGACTCAAACCCAGTGAGGTTTTGTTCCGTCTGATATAAACTGAACCGAGTCCTCAAAGAGTCTGCAGTGTCGACTATAACTACTTCCGGTATGCATTTCAAAATAAAACCGAAGTTAAACCGAAGCCACGCCCCTTCCGGTTTCTTCCCTGGGACCTGGAGTGATGAGGTGATGACGTATTTCTGTAGGCTAACCCGGAAGTTAGCATCACCCTGGTTCCCTCTGTGGGATTATTGAACTGTATTTTGGATTATTACAGAAAATAATCTCAAATTTATGATATTTACAGGTTCTGTCCATCCAGATAATCTCCACAGATGAACTCTGTGATGTTTGAAGCATAAATTGAATCTCAAAAGCTAAAGTTAGGCTACAAACAGACGACATCACAGACAAATGACTTAAGAAGCGTCTTACTGCACAATTACTATCCAGGTTTTCTGTAAACTGATCAATGTACGAGTTGTAAAGTCAGAGTCAGAACAGTGTGTAACTAAAGTGGCCTGTAAAGACGGACTAGTGAGTAGATGAGTCTCCGTGTTCGCTGTGAGGACGTTTAATGTCCCCGACAACCTCTGTAGTCTCATTTAGACTGTTTTTTAAACTGTTTTTAAATCAAACGTGGGATATTTACTGATGTATTTGTTGTCATAGAGAAAAAAAATGAAAATCTCTTAAACGTGTGGTAACCACAGACATTATTTCAGGCATTTGACCCAAAACCCAATCAAAAAACTTGATTCTCGACACTGGAAGCGCAAAAATGTCACCTGATTTCCAGGATTAGAGTCGCCCCTGCAGCGCTCTATGGGGCCATATTTACAGAGACTGTCTTCTCCATGTTCCTGTGAAACTATATTTGTTTACATTTCAGCACATGCAAAGTCTGCTCAGTCAGCTGTTACAAGTTCCTGATAATAACAATAACACCAAAAAACATGATGATCAAAAATCTACTTTTCTTACAAATGGTACCTGTGACAAACACAAACATCTTCTCACTGTTTTGTTAAATATTTGCTGACGAGACACAAAGCTGAGTCAACGTGCTGCATAAACTGGTTTTATTGTGAAAGTATGAAGCTTTTTGCTCCAGCTGGTTTTTCTCGTTCTCCCTCTCTCTCTCTCTCTCTCTCTCACACACACACACACACACACACACACACACACACACACACACACACACACACACACATCTGATCCTAAACTTCAGACTGTGTTGTGACGTAAACAGTGGGCGTGTCCTGTAGTGATGACGAAGCGATGTATTTGCCGATAATGAGACGTTCCGGAAAAAAACGTGCTCGTGCCCATCCCCTACAGTAGTTCGCGCGCCCGCCTTTTTCATTCATTCAAACAGTACCGGTCCACCTGTCCGACCCGCGTGAGCCCGCTCCGAGCCTCAGGTGAGCTGAGCCTTGTTTTCATCTTTTTTAACTAAATTTAAAGTTTTTCATATGGAGTTCTGAATGGTGTGTCACGTTGAGTCTCGCCACACGTGTTGGCTTGAAGACAGTGAGGAAGGCGGAAGTCAGAGAAGGCGCGTTGTGAGACGTTTCATGTTACTTAAAAAGTTGTTTGCCGCTTTTTTCTGATCAGACCCGGTCCATCTGTCCGACCCGCATCACACCTGCTCCGGCTCTCAGGTGAGTTCCGTCTGCCTAACTTTTGTGTTTTTCATATGGAGTTCTGAATGGGTTTATCACACTATTACACGTGTTGACTCTTATCTATGAAACGCGCCAATAACGGATGAAGGCGCGTTAATTAAACATTTATTATTTCACTATAACCAACAAATATTGTATTTAGTATCCTAATATGTTTTATTAATATGGTATTATTATGTATTTATCACTAACGATACATTTAAGAGTATTTTAATGAGTATCCAAAAGTCATACTTGAGTAAAAGTAAAGATATCATGTTAAAATATGACTTTGGTTAAAGTGAATAGTACTTGAGTAAAAGTATTTAAGTATCTGATATTGAATGTACTTAAATATCAAAAGTACAAGTAAAAGTACATTATAGATGTATTTATATGATGTTTATGCTGTAGACTGAGTCTGGATCAGATATTCAGCATTTTATTGATTTTCTATAGCTGAAAACAAAATCATTTTAAAATGTGCTACTTTGGCTCCGATGCATAATGTAATCTACAAAGTAACTAGTAACTAATGTTATCAAATAGATGTGGTGAAGTAACAGCTACAGTTTTTGTCTGTGAAATGTAGCGAAGTGTAAAGTTGGAAAATATAGAAATACTCAAGTAAAGTACAAGTACCTCAAACTTGTACTTAAGTACAATACTTGAGTAAATGTACTAAGCAGTGTTGTAAAAGTGTACAAAAGTCATTCTTGAGTAAAAGTTAAGATATTGTGTTTAAATATGACTTTGGTAAGAACAAGTAAAAGTAAACTACATATTTGTAGATGTGTTTTCATATCGTATACTATCAGATCTGATACTCAGCATTTCTCTGATTATCTGAATCAGTGTTTTTTTTTTATCTGATGTGCTACTTTGGCTCTGATGTAACATGTAATCTAAAAAGTAACCAGTAACTAATGTAATCAAATACATGTAGTGGAGTAAAAAGTACAATATTTGCCTCCATTTTGGAGGCAAATATTGTACTTTATATATATATATATACTTTTGTGGAGTGGAAGTGCAAGGCAGAAAAAAAAATGAAGTAAAGCTCCTCAAAGTTGTACTTAAGTTCAGTACTTGAGTAAATGTACTTAGTTACATTCCATCGCTGCTGACTGTGTAGGGTCGCATGATGTTTTTATGTGGTGGGAACGTTCAGTGTCAGATAGTTATAATAAAACATGTGTATGAACAGATGTGAGCTCTCAGAGCTCTGTGATGTTAATGACAGGAAAGGAGGGGCGACACAAAAATGAGTCCAACCAGAACCTGTGAGCCCGCTCCCAAAAACTAAATGATTTGCTTATTTAAACAAAAAGAGTTCGGGACACATCCGGCAACGTGGACTCATGAGGCCCCACGTGGGGGATTACTGTACGTGATGGTGATGATGCAACAGGATGAGTCACAACGTGCCCAATTTCACTGTGATGACAGTAACTGAACACAACGTACAGATGAATGTTTTGGGACTTGAAGGTGTGTCACTGTTCACACTTTACAGAATACATATTTATTAAGGAGGATTTAGTTTCAGTTATGTAAAGACACTAAATGATCAGTGTCAAAGTCAGAAAGAAGCATTTATTCTTTTTAAAAAGTAAATTCATGCTAAACGCCACATGTGGTTAAAAGTGGAGAATCAGCAAGTGTTTACTTATGTAAAGTCCTCAAAGCCCTTAAACTCAGCCATCGTCTCCTCCTGATGATATAAAGTCAGGCTCAGCCATCGTCTCCTCCTGATGATATAAAGTCAGGCTCAGTCATCACCTCCTCCTGATGATATAAAGTCAGGCTCAGCCATCATCTCCTCCTGATGATATAAAGTCAGGCTCAGCCATCATCTCCTCCTGATGATATAAAGTCAGGCTCAGCCATCATCTCCTCCTGATGATATAAAGTCAGGCTCAGCCATCATCTCCTCCTGATGATATTAAGTCAGGCTCAGCCATCGTCTCCTCCTGATGATATAAAGTCAGGCTCAGCCATCATCTCCTCCTGATGATATAAAGTCAGGCTCAGCCATCATCTCCTCCTGATGATATAAAGTCAGGCTCAGCCATCACCTCCTCCTGATGATATAAAGTCAGGCTCAGCCATCATCTCCTCCTGATGATATAAAGTCAGGCTCAGCCATCACCTCCTCCTGATGATATTAAGTCAGGCTCAGTCATCATCTCCTCCTGATGATATAAAGTCAGGCTCAGCCATCATCTCCTCCTGATGATATAAAGTCAGGCTCAGCCATCATCTCCTCCTGATGATATTAAGTCAGGCTCAGCCATCATCTCCTCCTGATGATATAAAGTCAGGCTCAGCCATCACCTCCTCCTGATGATATAAAGTCAGGCTCAGCCATCACCTCCTCCTGATGATTTAAAGTCAGGCTCAGCCATCACCTCCTCCTGATGATATAAAGTCAGGCTCAGCCATCATCTCCTCCTGATGATATAAAGTCAGGCTCAGCCATCATCTCCTCCCTCCATGCTGATGAAAGTCAGGTGAAGTCTCGTCGTCCACAAAACATCTCTGGAGCTTCACAGTAAAACAGAGTTGCAGCGTCCTGCTGAACAACTGAAGAGCTCGTAGCTTTAATTTAGTCAGACTATTGATTTAAAGTTTCTCTTTCTCGTGCAGAAAGGCGTCAGAAGCTACAGGATGTGGAACGAGAAGAAACAGAGTCCACCTGCCGACCGGTGAGTTCGATGTGTTTAACAGTTTTTAATATAAAATGATCAAATGAAAGCTGATCAGCTGATGGAAAGTGTTTTGTTTCCTCAGCGGTCAGGTCGTCGCCATCATCATCTTTGTGCTCGGGCTGGGAACACTGCTGCCCTGGAACTTCTTCATGACGGCCTCCCAGGTCTCACTCCTCCCACACCTCCTCCTCCTCCTCCCACACCTCCTCCTCCTCCCTCTTCTTCTTCTCCTCCTCCATCTTCTTCCTCTTTTCTTCTTCTCCTCCTCCCTCTTCTTCTGCTTCTCCTCCATCTTCTTCTTCCTCTTTTCTTCTTCTTCTCCTCCTCCTCCTCCTTCTTCTTCTTCATCTCTTCCTTCTTCATCTCTTCCTTCTTCATCTTCTTCTCCTTCTCCTCCTTCTTCTTCTTCTTCTTCTTCTTCATCATCTCTTCCTTCTTCTTCTTCTCCTTCTTCTTCTTCTTCTTCATCATCTCTTCCTTCTTCTCCTCCTTCCTCTTTTCTTCTCCTCCTTCTGTCTCTTAATGTGTAGAAGTGCAGCACCACGTCTCCTCTGGTGACTCAAACAGTTTGGATTGTGTCTGAAGTCACTCATTATGTTTTCTTCTTCTTCTTTTCTTCTTCTCTGTTAAAGTATTTCAACGGTCGGCTCACAGTTCCAACTAACTCCTCCAACGGGACATCAGGAGGTCCAACTAAAGACTACAACTATGACAGCTGGATGGCCTTGCTTTCCCAGCTGCCCCTGCTGCTCTTCTCCCTGCTCAACTCCTTCCTGTATCAGTGGTGAGTTACTGTCCCTGTCACACAGTGCTGTGATGATGACGACGAAGATGATGATGATGATGATGTTGATGTTGAAGATGATGATGATGATGATGATGGTGATGATGATTATGACGATCGGTCTCTGCAGGGTGAGGGAGCGTCTCCGTGTGGCCTTCAGCCTGATCGGCATCTTCCTCCTCTTCTCCCTCACGGCGGCTCTGGTTCAGGTCCAAATGCTGCCGGACACCTTCTTCTCCGTCACCATGGCGACCATCTGGTTCATCAACAGTGAGTTCAGACACGTCGTCACACATCATCTCTCCGACGTCGAGTCTTCGTCGTGACCCTTGTTGGAGTTGAAACCATTTTTTTCACACAGTCCACCAGTTACAGAAAATGAACCACAGCCAGACAAACTTACATAAAGTCCTCATTTGATTGTAACAACAATTATGATGTTTAAAATCTGTGTGTGTGTCTGTGTGTGTGTGTGTGTGTGTGTGTGTGTGTGTGTGCAGTGTTCAGTGCCGTGCTGCAGGGCAGTCTGTTCGGCGTGGTCGGCCTGTTTCCTCCTCGTTACAGCACTCTGTTCATGAGCGGTCAGGGTCTGGCCGGGATCTTCGCTGCACTCGCGATGCTCATCTCCATCTTAAGTAAGTGACACGACAACAACAACAACAACAACAACAACACAACTACAGTGGTGAAATCATCAGTCGTCAGATGTTCTGGCCGTACTCGTGTGTGAACAGGCTGAACGTCTCTTCTGCAGGTAACAGAAAAGAAAACAACACGTCGGAGGCGTTGGGATACTTCATCACACCGTGTGTGGCCACTCTGGGGACGCTGCTGTGTTACCTGCTGCTGCCACACCTGGTGAGCAGACACACAACACACTGTCACACACACACACACACACACACACACACACACTGAACACAAATCAACATTCATCTGTGATCCTGAACCACATCACAATGAATCATTCACATTTACTTTGACTTTTAATTCAGGCTCAGCCGCTGTAGTATCACAAATATTTTGAGGCCAAAGATTGATGGATATTTTTTAGTAAACTGAATTTAAAGACTTTGTTTGTGTGTGTGTGTGTGTGTGTGTGTGTGTGTGTGTGTGTGTGTGTGTGTGTGTGTGTGTGTGTGTGCTCTGTGAGAGGCAGGAAACATGTCAGGGCTGAAGTTCAGACCGATCAGTTATTTATAATATTATATTTAACAAGAAAAATAGTCTCTATGATCTTCTGACAGCGTCGACTCTCCTCTGCAGGAATTTGCTCGTTTTTACCTGAACAGAAGTCAAACTGATCAAGTGGAGACGTCGCAGGAGCTCCTCAGCACCACAGGTGGGTTCCTACAGAGTCTCATTTAGCAACATGCTAACATTTCCTCAGTGTTTTAGCTGGTCATAGTTTCAGGCTAATGATTTACTGAAGTACTCTTGAGCTGCAGCCTGCTGTAAAGGTCCAGTGTGGGGGATTTAGTGGCATCTAGTGGTGATCCGGTCACTCAGACCACATTCAGAGGTGGTCTGGTCCACATGTGAGCACATTCTGTGAGAAAGTCCCCAGACTCCCTTTAAAAATGTCTCAATTTAGTGAGTTGTTGAGTTAGGAGAAACTTTATAAACTTTGTGAAACGCTGTCTCTCAAATTCTTCGATATCTGAGTCTTTGCGTAAATTTGGCAAATGTTCTACATGAACTTCTTTCTTTGTAATTGTTTGGTCACACGATTCTTACTTTCAGGTGATTTTACACCACTGAGAACATAACGTGAACATCGTTTTCTATTTCTGCCTCTAACTCCTGCAGACTGGACCTTTACTTCAGGTTAAGGTCGGGTCAGTTTAGGTCACTAATACATTTTACTTTCTTTCCTTTTAAAGACAAAAAAGTCTCAAACAACAACGATAAAGAGCTCGAGGCCAACGGGACGTTCGTCAGAGACCCAGAGGAGAGTCAGGAGCGTTTGTCCGTCCTGGCCGTCTTCAAAAAGGTGAACCACTTTTCATCTGCAGGACATTTTTCCTGTTTTTAAAAATAAACTCAGGATCATAGTGCCATTTAGCATCTGAACGACACAATGTGTTTGCTTGTGTTCTGTGGACCTGCTGCTCTCGGGCTCATTTCAGTGCAGGTATTGAAAACGTGAGTGTGTATTGATCGTGATGCTTCCTGTGTGTCCTGCAGATCTGGCTGATGGCTGCGTGTGTGACGTGTGTGTTCGCCGTCACCCTGTCAGTGTTTCCCGTGATCACAGTCCGAGTGCAGACTGTTTATAAGGAAAACACTTCCTGGGGTGAGTCATCGTCATCATCATCATTGTCCGCAGTGTTCATGTCACATCAGAGTAACGAGTTTCTGACGTGTAAATACTGGAGTCCGACCGATATGCAGGTTTTTTTAGGCCAATAACGAAATATCGCCGGATTTACAGCCTTTTTTTTGCTGTGACCACTCAAACACACTTAATTACGGACTTAATTGTAGTTTAATTATACTGAAGCCCCGGGGGACAAGAGAGAATTTTTTTTTCTACTGGTGATCCATTTTCTAGCTCTGATCTAAACCATTTTCTCTCCTGTGTTTGTGACGTGTGAACTGGAAAAACCACCAGTTCGTAAGTCATAAACACAGGAGAGAAAATAATCTCGATCAGACTCAGAAAATGTGTCACCAGAAACAAAAACGTTCTCACTTGTCCCTCAGGGCTTCCGTATGATTGTCTACAATAACAGTTACAACAGAACCGAACCCCCCGAGCATCGTTTCCTATATCAACAACACATACGCTGACACGATGTATCAGTGTTGTCTGGTGAGTAATATTCACATCATGACTCATGGACGCCTCTCATCACGTCTCTTACAGATAAAGTTTTCTCCTGCGTCTGCTGCTTCATCGTTTTCAACGCCATGGACTTGGCCGGCCGCAGCGCCCCGTCTCTCGGCCAATGGGTGAGTCTCTCCGCCTGCTCTGAGAATTTACATCCTCGTTACATATTAAAGGTGCAATACGTGAGAGTTGGCCACCTGTCCTGCTAACTGTGGCTACCGTTAGCTCAGTTAGCCGTGCAGCTGGCGGTCCGGACTGGGAGCCCGCTAACCAGGAGACTGTTCATGTTTACACAACTAGCACATGAGGCTAGCTGGTTAGCATGCTAACTTCAATCGACGTCACAACAGCAGAACTGTCATTTCTTCACATGCTGATGAAACTGTTGTTTATTTCTTTAATGTTTTCCACTAAAATTCTCACACATTAGACCTTTAATGATTCCTGAAACAGAAAACTGAATTTTCACAAACGCTTTAAAGGCAGAGTTGTGACACATCACAGACCTCGGAGTGATTTTAGATTCTGATCTTAATTTTAACAAAAAGGTTGCAGAAAGTGAATAAGTCAAGTTTTTATTATTATTATTATTAATGGCTGGTGTTGATGTTTTGTGCAGCCTTCGAAGGAGAGCCTCCTGTTTCCTGCCGCCGTGTTGTCCCGTCTGCTCTTCATCCCTCTGCTCATGTTGTGTAACGTCAGCGACTCCAGCTTCCCCCGCCCCTTCAGACACGACTGTGCCTTCGTCTCCATCATGGCCCTGTTCTCCTTCTCCAACGGGTACCTGGCGAGCCTCTGCATGGCCTACGCTCCACAGTGAGTCTTCAGCAGAAATGCCATCAAAACTGATGAATAAATGAATTCCTGTCGGTCCCATTTAGCTTATTAAGTGATGTTTAGACTGATTAGATTTTGAGTTTGTCTCTCAGTGTTTCATCCGTCCAACACTTGGTGGTTTCACTGGTTTTGGTCAGTAACTGTAGCGTCTTGTGTGACCTCGTGTGTTTCTGTCCGTCAGGTTGGTGAGACATAAAGACTGCGAGACGGTCGGCACTCTCATGACCTTCTTCCTCGTGCTGGGTCTGGCAGTGGGAGCGTCCTTCTCCTTCCTGCTGGGACAACTGGTGTAGACGACCGGGGACGAGTAAACCAAGTGAGGCGATGAGAAACTAAAGCATCACGTGTGATCCTGTCATGAAAAAAGAATAAACTCGAGTCATAGCACTTTGTATCAGGACATCTTGTGGCATATTCAGAGACGTGAGGGCCGTAAATTAAACTTCAGGTGAAAACTTCTATTCAACCCACTGGACCCTGTGAAGTCCTGTAGCTGCCTCCCAAATACTTTTTAAGTTACGATATTTTGAACTCATCGTGTTATTGATTGATTGTTTGTGTATTCTCAGCCTCACTAACGTCTCATTTTTCTCCGGATCGGGTCGAAGTTTGTCCTGAAACATCCAAAAAACCCAAAAGATCATTTACAACAGAGGTTCTCAAACTTTATACTTTATATTGTTGTTATTAATTCAGCATCCAGCAACAAATATTGTGTGATGAAATGATCTTTAGGGTTTCTTGGATGTTTCAGGACAAATTTCAATCCAGTCCAGAGAAAAATAGGACGTTGGTGAGGCTGAGAACACAAACGAAGGATCATTTAAACAGCACAAACATTCATGTGGTTCAGGATTTTGGGAGTTCTCATGATTTAATAGTTTTTCCATAAATTTCTTCGAGAAAATCAAAGACGTGATCCTGGAAAAGTTCTGAATTCTGGGTGAGTCGCCGGGAAATGACTCGTGTAAACCCCTATGTGCTGTTCAGTAAACTGTACATGAACTATTGAAGTGAAAGTCTTTATAATAAAATAATCAGGGATTATTAAAGGTAAAAAAATGTGACCGGATGAAGTATTTGTACAAACAGGAACTGAATAACATCATATTTTCTTCTTTTTTATTTGTTTATATTAGTTTTTTTAAGTATGTTATCAGCTAAAATTCCTGCTTTTATTCTGAAGGCAACTATTTTGAAAGTCCTCTGCTTCCAAACATTTTTTAAGTTAATATATTTCCCTGGTAACAGCTTGTTTGTGTTTGTTTTTTAACCCTGCGTCTGTTTATTGTGTTAGATTTAAGTGTATTTTAGGTCGTTAAAGATTAATTGACGCCTTCGTGCCTTGTTTTATTGTCTGCATGTACTGTACTGTCCAACGCAGCGCTCCTATTGGCTGCAAGGAAATATGTCGAGCACTGATTGGTTTACGGGTCAACAAACATAAAGGGACAATGCAGAGACTCTGCACACACATTTTATTTTATGTTGCTGTAATTAAAAGTTCACAGTTCATCGCTGAACGTGTTGTTTTCACTTGTAATTTATCTTTTGATATTCTGAATGTCAAGTTTTTTTACTGTATTGTTTTTCTTTCCACGTCACACTGAGGGCTGTTTGGTTTCCCTAAAGTCATTTTGTAAAAAACAAAAAAATTCATTTTTTAAGATTAATATTTGTTTTATTTTTGCTTATTTATGCGTTTTTGCACCGTGCTGATGCTTTCTTCCATTTCTATGTTTGTTTTCATAATAAAACACACTGAACTATCAATTTTCTGTTTCATTTCACGTCAGAAATCTGTTTATTACCAAGTATGTTTTCACATTAAAGGAATTTTGCTGCATAACAATAAATATAACAAAGTAAGTATTTATTTCATGCATTCTTCTTCCTTTTCATCACCTGGAGACTACAATACCCACAATGCAACTTAGCCACTGAGTGACATCACTGGAGGTGATTTCTCAGAAATGCAGCTTCCTCTGACCTGTAAACACAATTAATGAGGAAAACTGGTGGAGTTACCCTTTAAGATGAGAAAACAGTTTACGTATGGTTTATTCTATTTTAGCTTATTTTTCTAACTTGTTTCTTGACGTCTTCCTATTTGTTTTTAATGTCTTTTAAAAGTCATTTTAATGTAATTTAATGTCTGTAAAGCACTGTGAGTTGCTTGTGTCTGAGTTGGACGTCACAGACAAAGTCGTCTTGCCTAAATCAATTTTTGATCTTTTTGTGGGAACACGTTGCTCTTTCTTTTTACTTTTACAGAAACTTGTTGTCACTCGTTATAAAAGTATGAACAGAGAAGCTGTAAAGGAGAGAAACAACGCACCACTGCTGCTGCTGATACGACTGTCAGCCCTGTTATTACTGGTACAACCACTAAAAATCTAAATCTACTCTCTGTACAACACACTGAGAGTTTCAGTGACGTCTCTGCAGACTGACGGATGGTGTAATGACACTAATGATGTGCAGTCAGTGCTGCACAGCGTGTAGAAACACATTAACACCACACGCACTGATTGTTGGTTTCCTCTCCCTCCGGCTCGGCCCTTTCCTTTGACCTCACGTCCTCCGGCTTCCTCCCATTCTTCACTCTCCTCGAGGAAAATGAAAATGAAAGTCAGGAGTCAGGACGTCTGCTGCCGACTGTGAGGTGAGTTTGTTTGGATTCTTCTAAGTTCATGTCGACGTCTTTAAAACTTAAACTATAAATGGGTGTTTTATAAGATTTCTGTCTTCAGTAGGAACCAATGAGCTTGGAGCTGAGAGCCACAGACAGGAAGTCAGAAAGTCTTGAGAGACGGTCTCACATGTTGTTGGTTTGAGGCTGAACATGAGATTTATTGACTTTAACTGGTTGTGAAACCGTCTCCAACAGTCTCAGCTCCTTAATTTCCGCCACCAGGTCAGATTCTGAATTATCAGGCTGCATAAATCATAAAATTAAAACTATCTTTCATGTTAGAGTGCTGGTTCTGACCACGGGTACAGAAGCTTTGGACCAGGACAAACTGGGGTTAGCGAACTTCAGCAGATATCTCTGCAACAAAACACAATTTATTTCTTCTTATCTTACATATTGCACCTTTAAAGAGGTCGTATTATGTTTTTGTTCAGGTTCATACTGTTATTTCAGGGTCCTGGTGGAATAGTTTACATACTTTAATTTTCAAAAAACACAGTAGTTTTCTTATGGTTCATCGCCGCAGCATCACTTTTTCACACTGTGTCTTGAACGCTTCGTTTTAGCTACAGAGTGAGACATCTCACCTCTGTTCAATCTTTGGTGAGAGTTGCACATGTGCATTACTGAACAGGCAGGATGCAGCCAATCAGAGGCAGAGTAGGGCGGGTCATGCCGAGCCAGGTAGTGTGATCTAAAATAACGCCTCTACAGCTACTGGAGTGTTTATATTTTATAATTAATATATAAATAAATATATTTATATAACGCCTGTTACATTGTGACACACATACGTAACTCCCTCTGGCGTGAACAATCCTTAAACATGCACAAAATGCTTCATAACACAATAAAGTAAAGGCACAAACCCAAAAAGCATCAGATGACCTCTTTAAAATGTTTGTCGCTAACGTTAAACTGCCATTAGCAACATTAGCTTACATTTGCTAGCTAACTTAAGCAACGTTAGCTAATGCAAAAAAGCATACTTGAGCAAATTGGGCTTTACCAACCCAACATGTGGCTGTTTGACGTCCTGGGAATGAGACTCAACCATCAACTATCTTTGTGGTGCGTTCAGGAACAGCTGGGACAAATCCTACTGACTCTACCTTTAACTTTAATAGTCTTTGAATTATATTAATATGACGTGAGCTTCAGTAGCTTTGACCACAAATGTCCTTCAGAGGGAGACTCTTTACTCTGATACTCTGAGTACATGTCAGAGCCTGTACTCGATTACTTTTACTGGAGTACAGAAGCTGAATCAGTACTTCTACTTTTACCAGAGTCTGTTTCTACACAAGTATCTGAACTGTGTGGACTTTCACCTCCTCTGTTGTGACTGTTCAGCCTGTAGACTGATCCGTTTGTAGTTCAGTGTGTTTGCTGACAACAAACAATCTGACTTTCAGACGTTCAGAGAGAGAAACTTGTCTTCAGGAATAAATAAAAAGTGTTTGTGTGGTCAAATATATTTTTGCTCGGCTGTTTGAAACCCTGAGGAGGATTTAATTTGTGGGGGTTTCAGTCACAGCTTCACAATAAGCTCACTTGTTATTGACCTGAGAGAGAGAAAGGCATGCAGGGGCAGCTGATCATCAGAGCAGTGTGTGTGTGTGTGTGTGTGTGTGTGTGTGTGTGTGTTGAACCAGGTTGGAGCTTTGTACGTCAGCGTTGACTCAGTCGACGTCGGAGGCAGACAAACTGGACGGGCAGCTCATTCCTCTGCTGTTTGTTTCCTTCAGATCAACATGGCCGACACACACAGAGCCACAGCACAGGGCAGGAAGGTGAGTCCACACACACACACACACACACACACACACACACACACCTGAGCAGCAGGAAGCAGCAGGTCAGAGATTATGACCCGACCCAGCAGAGAGGAACCGGTCTGACCCACAGTCCAGATCATCTGCACTGATCATCTCTTTTAGTTCTCAGGTGAAAGTTTGGACTGAAAGTCACTTTTCAGAGTTTTGGAGGAAGCTGCTCTCAACAACTTCCTGTCAGAATTAACAAAATAAAAGCTCTGCTAATTTTCAGAATAAAAACATCAATATTATGTCCACTTTTACCTGCTGAACATTAAAGTGATGAAGACATGAATGCATCAGTAGTTTTTTTCAGACTGATTCTGATGATTTTTCGAGTGATTGGTGCCCAAGTTTGACAGATTTTGTCCAAACTAATAAACTTAAATAAAGGAATTTGGTATTTCCTGCATTGTTAGCAGCTCAAAAAGCATCCATGGTACAAAATGTAGCTATTAATGTGAGCAATATATGTGTATATATATAAAAAGTACCATTGATAATAGTTTTAGGGAGACGGGGTTGCATTGGAGGACCTCAGTATTTTTTAAATCGTGGCTGTGGCCCGTGGACGACCTTTTAAAAGTTAAAGAATTACATAAAACTTTGTGTTTTCAGCTTCATGTTGTCGTTTTCAAACCTGTCTCGGTGTTTATCTGAGGTGACGCAGCCTGACGGTTCATTTCATGTACTTCTGACGACACTGCACAGGAAGTCCTTTTCTTTTTCACCTCAGTCTTACCTGAGTCCTATCAGATGCTTTTATTTTGAAGGTAAACCTGAACTCAGACCACGTCTGGTTTCTCACGTGCTGGTCACATGCACGTGACGTCACGCTGTTAATTGTGTGTTTTTAGACTTTATTCATTGATTGTTGAGCTCCAGCCTGTGAACACAGAGCTGCTCACACGTGTTCCTCTGTGATGTGATTATTATCAGCTCAGACACTAAATAATACTTTAGACACTTTT
Source organism: Pagrus major (assembly GCF_040436345.1). Taxonomy (NCBI): domain Eukaryota; kingdom Metazoa; phylum Chordata; class Actinopteri; order Spariformes; family Sparidae; genus Pagrus; species Pagrus major. The sequence goes on along the minus strand of NC_133215.1, from coordinate 3,294,591 downwards.
GATGTTTTATAGACGCAGAAAAGTTCAAATATGTGCCAATAAATGTCATTTAGATGTTTCCTGTAAAATCTGACAAAGTGACTTCACTTAAAAAACAATCAAAGGAAACTGATGACCTCAAAATGACCAAGTAATAATGATGTGTTACTTCTTTAGCTTGTACAACTTAAATTTAATCGTCTGCTTTACTCTGTAACTCTGAGTCGATCCGTTTCCTGACTGTTTTAGAGTAAAGTCAACTTTTAAAAGTTACAGTGATAAAATCAGCCTCGTGTCTGGACACGCAGATCAGATCCAGAGAAGTTCAGGTGATTTCCTTATCTTGATTTTCTCCTTTCAGAAATGGGTTTTTCCACAGAGAAGTGCGACTGATGGGAACAAAGCGAGTGTTCGCTCTGCTGACGGAGACGCTGAGAGACATCTGGTAACATCGACCCTGAAACCACACAGACACACAACACACAACACACAACACACACACACACAGACTCACCAACACACCAACACACAACACACCAACACACAAACACACAACACACAACACACAGACACACAACACACCAACACACAACACACAACACACAGACACACAACACACAGACACACAACACACAACACACAGACACACAACACAGAGACACACAACACACCAACACACAGACTCACCAACACACAAACACATAAACAGACACACAACACACAGACACACAACACACCAACACACAACACACCAACACACAACACACCAACACACAGACACATAAACACACAAACACACAAACACACAGACTCACCAACACACAGACACACAAACACATAAACACACAAATACACAAACACACTAACACACAAACACACAACACACCAACACACAAACACATAAACAGACAAACACACCAACACACCAACATACTAACACACAAACACACAACACACAAACACACCAGCTGAGAGCGTCACATTTTAGAAATAAGTGAAAATATTAAGCTATATATATATATATATTAATATATATAACTCAGATCTACATGTTCATGTTCCTCCGGCAGGTTCTACGTCGCCCTGACTTGCGGTCGTGGCACCTCCAGGGAGCCTCCGCCTGACGTGGCTCTGGAGCTCTGTGTGAGGTTCAGGGACCGGCAGGTGCTGCGCCGAGCCTGCGTGTCCGGATCCTGGGGGGACGTGGACAGAGCCGTCCCCTTCTTCCCCTTCATCAGAGACCAGCCGTTCAAGGTACCGACGTCCGTCCACACTCTGGATCTGTGTCCTTCATAGGAGCACTTCTAGTTGTTTTGTGTCTTGTTGTAGATGTTTTGTGTCCCTCTGTAGTTGTTTTCTGTGTCTTTGTTGTTGTTTTCTGTGTCTTTGTTGTACTGTTGTATCTTTGCAGTCATTATAAAGAGATATAACATCAGCCCTCATGATGTGACCTCATGTTGCTTATTGTTCAGACTGATCAAGCTGATGTGTGAATATCTGACTCACACTGTCTCTGTTCGAAATTTCACTTTCAAATGTTAAACATGAACTTAGATCAACCAAACATCTCATCTCGTCTCGTCTCGTCTCGTCTCTCCTCGCAGATCGATATCCACTGTGGACACAGTCGTCTTCGTGTGTTGGTGGACGGGCAGCAGCTGTTTGACTTTAACCATCGAGTGACGTCGCTCAGCAACATCGACACGTTGTGGATAAAAGGCAGCGTCACCATCACGAAGCTGGCGTGAAGGAAACGACGTCACTGCTGAACTGTTGAACTGTTTGAACGCAGGCAGAACATCTTGGTACCAGATGATTTTTGTGGAGAGAAGTTAGTGTCCATACTGGAGACGAGCGAGTGTTTCATGATCCTGTTTCATTTTTATTTCTAGACCATGAAACAAAGTTTTATATTGAGCTTAGAAGGTTTTTCTGTTTTTTTCTTTTTATATTGCAGATAAATGTAGTTTAAACATCAGATTCACTCAGGAAAATCTTACAGACGCAGCTGATTAATGACTAAAGCACTGATTACACTGATTACACTGATTGCACTGTGATTAAATGTGTTTTATTTAAAATGTTAACTTCCATCGTGCAAATTTGTTTCCAGAATGATCTACTGTATTTTTTATGTAAATGAAGTCACAGTACTGTACATTTTTCAACTCAGACACTCCAACTTTGATTACTTCTGGGATTTTGGGTTTTTTTAGTGACCCGGGGGAGTCAACATGTCAAGAAAGAAAGATTCAGTATCCAGAATTTGCATCTTTATGTTGAAAAATACGATTAAATAAAGTAAAATGAATCAAATCTGACAAATAAACATCTTCAGGGGGTTGGAGGAGGAACTGATGGTCTCCCCTCTCCTGTGTTTCTTAAATCCTGGCTCAGGCTGTAAATACGTTTCCTGTAAAACTGTGTCTTGTTTTAATGTGAAATGTGTTTTTGTGTCATCATGTTTTTTGATAATGAGTTAATAAAACATGAAGAAGGACTGTATGTAACATATTGGTGAATGTAACATATCGGTTCTGACAGTGATGCTGCAGGTCCATTCATCACCATCAGAATCAGAACTGGCATGAACATGAATATTCAAATAAACAGACACAGTTTGGTTTAATGTGTTTGTCTCCCGTCATGTAAAGTCATCTCACAGTCTCTGATTATTCCAGATTTATGGATATCATACTTTATTTTTCAGGGATACTTGGGTTTATAATTTTTTGGATATTTAAGTGTCAGTGATCAGCTGTGTCAGTGATCAGCTGTGTGTCTGTGATCTTCTGTGTCAGTGATCAGCTGTGTCAGTGATCAGCTGTGTGTCAGTGATCAGCTGTGTCAGTGATCATCTGTGTGTCTGTGATCAGCTGTGTGTCTGTGATCAGCTGTGTCTGTGATCAGCTGTGTGTCTGTGATCAGCTGTGTCTGTGATCAGCTCTGTGTCTGTGATCAGCTGTGTCTGTGATCAGCTGTGTCTGTGATCAGCTGTGTGTCAGTGATCAGCTGTGTGTCTGTGATCATCTGTGTGTCAGTGATCAGCTGTGTCAGTGATCAGCTGTGTGTCTGTGATCAGCTGTGTGTCAGTGATCAGCTCTGTGTCTGTGATCAGCTGTGTCTGTGATCAGCTGTGTGTCTGTGATCAGCTGTGTGTCTGTGATCAGCTGTGTGTCAGTGATCAGCTGTGTGTCTGTGATCAGCTGTGTCAGTGATCAGCTGTGTGTCTGTGATCAGCTGTGTGTCTGTGATCAGCTCTGTGTCTGTGATCAGCTGTGTCTGTGATCAGCTGTGTGTCTGTGATCAGATGTGTGTCTGTGATCAGCTGTGTGTCTGTGATCAGCTGTGTGTCAGTGATCAGCTGTGTCAGTGATCAGCTGTGTGTCAGTGATCAGCTGTGTCAGTGATCAGCTGTGTCAGTGATCAGCTGTGTCTGTGATCAGCTGTGTGTCAGTGATCAGCTGTGTGTCAGTGATCAGCTGTGTGTCTGTGATCAGCTGTGTCAGTGATCAGCTGTGTGTCTGTGATCAGCTGTGTGTCAGTGATCAGCTGTGTGTCAGTGATCAGCTGTGTGTCAGTGATCAGCTGTGTCAGTGATCAGCTGTGTGTCAGTGATCAGCTGTGTGTCTGTGATCAGCTGTGTCAGTGATCAGCTGTGTGTCAGTGATCAGCTGTGTGTCTGTGATCAGCTGTGTGTCTGTGATCAGCTGTGTGTCTGTGATCAGCTGTGTGTCAGTGATCAGCTGTGTCAGTGATCAGCTGTGTCAGTGATCAGCTGTGTCTGTGATCAGCTGTGTGTCAGTGATCAGCTGTGTGTCAGTGATCAGCTGTGTGTCTGTGATCAGCTGTGTCAGTGATCAGCTGTGTGTCTGTGATCAGCTGTGTGTCAGTGATCAGCTGTGTCAGTGATCAGCTGTGTGTCAGTGATCAGCTGTGTGTCAGTGATCAGCTGTGTGTCAGTGATCAGCTGTGTCAGTCTGAATCTTTCACCTGTTCAACACTGAAACTTTGTGAAGAACCAAACAGACAGAGCCAACCTGCCACCGCGGTGCATGCTGGGAGACACTGAGGCAGGGTAGCAGCAGCAGCCGGCGGCTGACTCAACCTTCAGTTTCTGCCCCACTTTCCGCCGTCCTGCGCTGTTCGGCCGGCTCGATCTGACGACACATGGACAGCACCGTCTCTACCTGAGTCATGGACACCAGCGGACAACATCTCACGGTCAGCTCCACTGTTTCCTCCGCTAACTGAGACACCTGCTGTCAAACCGGGCTGGGTGATGAGGGAAGGCTAAAGCTAACGCTAACGCTAACGCTAGCTGGACGTTCAGGGAAGATGCTTGTTGTTGTCGCTGGTGTTAGCTAGCTGCGTAGTTAGCTCAGGTAGTTGACTTCTCACTCACTTGTGTCTGATGCTGGGGCTCTAGTAGCCTTCATGAACCCGAGATGTCCGTGTATCGCTGTTCTTTAACTACACAACTGACTCAGCAAAGTGTGAACACACTGGTAACGTCGCTCACAGCAACACGGCTCATGTAGCTTTGGGTTTCGTACACAGGCTAACGCAGCTAAGCTAAGTTAGCCAGCGTTACACCCGATCTCAGCGAAGTGCCTCGGCCTTTGTAGTTTAATTAAATGCCTTCTAGTTAGTGCTAACCTAGCTGTTAGCATCGTGTGAGATTAATCCCAGTCTAGTGTGTTACTCTTCTGTGTAACAGCCCTGCTCAGCTGTCAGGTTTCTGCTGAGCTAACGACAACACCAGCTAGCCTGTTAGCCTCCTAAGCTGGATGCTCCCCGCTACGTTAGCCTGCTAGCTTCACTGAAACTGGCGTCAGAAAATGTGAGAAACTTGGCAAAATCCAGAAAAGGTCCAAACAAGCAGAACCTGAGCGGGTATTTGATGCTGTTAACAGCTGTGATAGGAGGAATAACCCCGTCATGAAGGCGACAGCTCGTCTGACAGACAACATATTGTGTTTGCTAGTAAATAAACTCAGTTTGACTTCATGTTCGGTCCAAAACAGCTGATTTAATTCTGTCTTATTCGGACTGGACCTGTCCTGGTGTCTCCACCCGGTCTGACAGAGGATCACTGAGTTCAGCACGGACACATGAAATGCTGTAATGAGGATGGAGGAGCTGATCCCAGAGCTGTTGACTCGTCTGTCAGGACGTGCATGTCAGCTACCTGCTCTCAGGTGTGATCTGAGATAAGGCCCTGACAGCAAACACACGTTCCTGGTCCTGGTTGGTTGTTGAGAGTTTCCTGTTTCTGCTGGAGGTCCAGGTGGACAGACTCCGGCTTCTCACGTAGTCCCGAGTTTAATACCAGAAAGTTTTGTTTCACAGGAGTTTAAATTGATTTCACTTCTCGGGGACGTGTTTCTGAAGGGACTGTGCGATTTAATCTGAGGAGAGATGGTGTTAAGTTGGTTCACTTTTAATGTGAAGGCCGGGCTGCAACAAGTGAACATGTTAAAGGAGCAGTATGTAGTTTTAGAGAAGAAATTCACACTCAGAATTTTAATATTTACAATAATACAAACTGTACGTTCTCCATCAGTGAGTAACAAACTGCTCTCAGAGGAAAATCAGGTCCCAGAACACTGTGTGAAGCCAGAGAGGTGGCAGGGTCCGCCACATATAAACACAGTGAAACAGTATAAACTGTGTTGTCCTTTCAGGTCAGTTTGTTTATTCAGTCATGAAAACAAAGTGTTTGTTTATTTAGTTTGTTTAGATAGAAAACAAGTTCCTCCTCAAAACTACATACTGCTCCTTTAAATATGAAATAAAATCTCTCTCTCAGTTACTTGATTAAACATTTCATCTATGAAATGTGAGAAAATGAAAAAGTAAAAGCTGATCACCGTCTTCACGCTGCACTTTCTGTCAGGCCGACTGTCCAGAACCAAAAACTGTTGAATGTACAGAGAATATAAAACCCAGAAACTCAGCAAAGAAAGTGGAGCTGGAGAATCTTCTGCGAAACAGTTGCACTTCAACATGTCCGAGGGTTTCCAAGTTTCCTGAGGAGGAAACTGGCCGAATGATAACAGAGCGCCACAGGAACGAGTCCAGAAGCCCGGAAATCAGTTTCCATTTCTGCACCTCCGGTTCCCCTCGTCTCAACCTGAAACATTCAGTGGTTCACACAAGCTTCAGAGATTCTCACGTTTTGATCATTAAATGTCCACAGTTTAATTATAAAGCTCTTCATGTGTTAAAAACAGTTAGCGGTTGCTAACAAGTGTCTGAATGAGACTACAGAGGTTGTCGGGGACATTAAACGTCCTCACAGCGAACACGGAGACTCATCTGCTCACTAGTCCGTCTTTACAGGCCACTTTAGTTACACACTGTTCTCACTCTGACTTTACAACTTCAGTTTCACGTTCAGATCAGTCAGCGATTTGAGTGAAGTCTGAAACACTTTTCAAAGCATCTAACAAATATTACCTTGTTTTTTTAAACGACATCCTCAAAGACTCGTTGAACCTGCTGGTAAAACAAACACTGCAGGTGAAACTTCTGCACCGGAGGGAACAGGTGCGGTGTCATCTGTCATCTGTTTCTATGATTCTCATGAAATAATCGATGCAAACAGTTTAGATGAAGCTGGAACAGTAGAGCAGATCCAGGAACTTTACTGGGACATGTTCATGAGTTTTACTCGAGGAGACGATGACAACCTCTTTGTTTCAGTCATGTAACAGCCACGTCTGAGAGTGTGAATACAGATTTAAGATGAATTTCTCAGAGTTGATCATTAGACAGTGCATCAACAGGCTGTTTCTCTGCTGCGTGCTGCCCTGAGGTTCACATCACAGACTGATGTGAGCCGTCATACTTGATGTTCTCACTAACACTGTTTGTTACAGCTCTGTCTCCGTTTTATTCATCACAGCAGTGGTTTCTCAGTACCACTCTATTACTGTCAATTTGACGCCAATCTGTCCTCTTTTAGAGCCTCAGTGATTCAATTTCAGCCTCGACTCAGACCACACATTAAGCTAATCAGTCCTGGAGCACCACTGAGAGCCGTCCTTATTTACTTCTCGTGTTTATGAAGCCTGAATGTGTTTAAACACTCACATTTCTATTAATAAACCTCCTGTGAGCCATTATTTGTGTCTGATGACGTCTTTTCTGGCTGTTTCAGGTGTAGCCAGGAGGATTTGTTGATTGCCAGAGAATCATGGAGCCAGATGTCATCCGCATGTACTCGTCCTCTCCGCCCCCGATGGAGGACGGCCCGGAGGACGAGGACAACGACTTTGGAGACTTTGACACCTTCTCTGGCGTCCCGAACAGCATCAGCTTCACAGAATTCGACACCCCGACCACTTTTAACCAGTCGCAGGCTCTGACCGCCACCTCCCCGCCCGAGCTCCTCAACAACAGAGGGGTGATGGGCTTCAGCCACAGCTCGTCCAACGGCACCCACAACCCCAACAACGAGCTGTCCAAGGCTAATGGCGTGGTGCCAGCGGGCCACCTGGGCAGCGCTCCCTCAGAAAGAACTGAGATGAAAAAGGTCCTCGCCGGCTCCCTGGAGCTCTCGGCGAGCGACACAGCCGGCAGCGAGCCCGCTGATTGCAACGGCGGAGGCACAGAGGTGCTAACAAACGGGTTTGCAACCTTCGACGTTCAGGGAAGCCCTTCCTCGCAGAATTCTGTCCACTCTCATTTAAAAGGAACGTCCACTGAGGACACGGGCAGCGTCCCTGTCGGGAGCCCGGAGGACGATTTTGCAGACTTTGCTGCTTTTTCCAATACTGAAGGACACCTCGGCCAGACGGCAAATGAGGACTTGGAAAACCCCACGGGGGGGATTTGGCTGCCGGAGCATTGTAATATAGCGCAGGGAACGACTTCAGAGGACAATGTCAGGGACACAAACAGAACTGGACCCGACGCATCCGGCTCTGATTCCATATCTGTTCCTGCTGAGGCCCCGGGCGGCTCGTGCAACACGGACCGGGGTTCTCACACAGATGCTGACTCTCCACAAAGGGACGTAGCCTTTGCACAGCAGCACTTGGCCTCAGAGGCCGTTTGCACTAACAAACCCGTCACTCTGAACGGGGTGGACGTAGCCGACAGGGACGGTTCCAAAGACGCGGCGGGCTGCAGTGAAAACGACCTCTCGCCTGACGCAGCTGGAGACGGGGAGATGGGACAGATGGATGGGAAGGGCTCCGGCAACGACACCGAGACTGAAACGGAGACGGAGACGTCGTTCGGCCGGCCGCTGTCCACAGACGCTCTCGAGGAGTACGGCGACATGAGCACCACGGGCTCCATGCCCTCTCCGCCCCTCCCAGGGGAGACGGCCACGCCCGCCGACCACAGTCAGCTGGCAGAGGACGACGAGGACGAGGACTTCGGGGACTTCGGAGACGCCGGCTCATTCAGCGGTCAGGGCTTTGCCGACTTCGATCAGCTGGATGTCCAGCAGGAGCAGAGCAGGTCGCACAGCTCGGCCCCGGCACAGGAAGCTACAAACTCCAAGGACGACGACGACTTCGGCGACTTTAACTCCCCCAAATTTCACAGCGGTGGAAACGAGGGGGAGGACGGAGGCACGTTCGCAGAATTCCCCGTCAGTGACAGTTTTGGGAATTTCAGCTCGGCTGCTGAGGGCGCAGACGGCGAGGCGGACGCCGGGTGGAGCGCCTTCGGGGAGCAGGAGCAGCAGGTGGAGGGGGAGTCCTGGGCGGCGTTCAGCACAGAGCAGAGTGTCGCTCCTCCTGCAGAGAGCAGAGAGGAGGTGGAGGAGGAGGTGCAGGAGCAGCAGGAGGAGGAGGAGGAGTGGCATGAAAGTGAACCTGCTGCTGTCAGCGAGGAGGCCAGCAGGACGGACAGACAGTCGGTAAGAACTGTGGGGAGTATAGACTGGTCAGACTGGGACACCTCGTTGGAGATGGTTATTTATAAAATGTGTGTTTGTTCTCGCTCGGCCACGCTGGTGTCCTGTCACTGACCGCTGCCATACACACTGACAGGCAGACATATCTCTGTCTGTGATAACGAGGTCACTGTAATCAAAGTGACATCGTCCTGATTTAAATCAGCCATTAAAGATCACAATCACCACTGACAATGAAATGACACGGGAGCCTAAACAGGAAGTATTTTCCACACAGATCACATGGTCAGTTGTTGTGTTTGTCCACATTCAGCTGAGTCACTGCCCGACACCAGCGTCCACTGTTTGTATTAAACATTAACTGACCCATTAATGAGCGCAGGCTCAGATGTCTGAAGTGCAGCAGAGAGTGAACAACAGGAAAAACAAATCACGTGTGTCCTGATGTGACACAATGGTCAGACCTGCTCGACAATAAGACACATCGACGACATGTTTGAGATCTGATCAGTCAGACCACTGCACGTGTCCTGTCCTTCACACTGAAGGATGTAAATGACATGTCCGGTGTCCGTTAACCCGCCAATGTCAGCAGTTTGTGAACACACTGAACCACAACATCACCAGACTCCCTTAACAAATGTAGTGATTTTAAGAGTTGTTTCATGAGGAGACACTTAACTAACTTTGTGAAACGCTGTGTCTGACTGATTCTTCATTGTTCAGGCCTTCTTGTCAATTCGGCAAAGTTACACTTGAAGTTTTTTTACTTTCTTAGTGTAAAAAACATGGTGTCAGTTTGTGAATAGAGCAGCGAGGTGAGGTCTGATCACACATGGTCACTGGAGATGCCTGTTAATGCCACGTCTGAACAGGCTGTGTGTGTGTGACGTGAGGCAGGTTGTAGACGCAGATTGAAAGGTGTGGAGGAAAAGTTACACACTGAAACCGATGTTCATTCAGGTGCAGGGACACTCCTGCAGGCTCGGCCCTCATGATGTCACCTGCTCCTCCTGTCAGGTGAACACACATATTTGCAGTGATCCACATTCAAACCAGTTAAACAGCCCAGAAGGAAACTGGGTCAAAAGTGTGAACGTCTCTGAGGAAGCAGGATCCGTTTGTCTCGATCGAAAAGGAGTCAGTCGGCTCAGACGCTGGGCTCAGAGACGCTGGGCTCAGAGACGCTGGGCTCAGAGACGCTGGGCTCAGAGACGCTGGGCTCAGAGACGCTGGGCTCAGAGACGCTGGGCTCAGAGACGCTGGGCTCAGAGACGCTGGGCTCAGAGTCGCTGGGCTCAGAGTCGCTGGGCTCAGAGACGCTCACTGTGCATGCAGAGTCTGGATGTAACTCACTTATATCAATAAATGTTGTTACATCAGACATTTCTCTTGTAGGTCAGTCGTGGAAAATGAGACCTGTGAGTTTTCCAACACGCTCGTCTCGGCAGCGTTACAGCTGTGATACGGTCGTCAGAGCTGATCACCATGAAACCTGCAGCCACATATTTATCTTTACTCTCATCACAGGTTAACGTCACCTCACAGAGCTTCATCAGAGCCGGTTCTGATGGTCCAGACCCTCTAGATGTCACATTTAAGATTTGAAAGCTGAAACAACTAGATCGGACCTTCTGCATGCTCGACCCTTCAGCTTTTTGCTAACTTTATAAAGATTCCTGTGAGTTTGAGGCCTGACGAGAGAAAAGCATTCCTGTAAAAACTCTTCAGCTGCGGCCTCAGTTCACTCACGAGCCTGTTAAAGAAAATGAGCAGCAGATTCCTGAGCGAAGCTGCGAGTGTGAGCGGCTCTCTGACGGTACCTCGCTGAACAAATCAACACCAACAGCCGGTCGTTTGTTCACGTGAGAAGAAAGATGACATTAACCAGATTTGATGTGGAAGATTAACCAGCTGCTGGTCTCTCTGCAGGCGTCTCTGTCGAGCCGTCTGGAGAAGCTGTTTCAGAGCAGCTTCCCGCAGACTGCCGTCCCCTCGGTGGAGGACGAGGTGACGTGTCTGAAGGGCCTGCTGGGACCTCCAGAGGACAAACAGCAGCCGGGAGCCGAGGACGAGAAGAGGTCGCCACGCAGCAGGTGAGTGTAGCCTCCTCCACGGGCCTCCAGTTTACCCTTTAAACAGGAAGAGTAACAGACTGAAGCAACACGTGTTGAGCATCTTCTCTGTTACAAACCGTCTCTGATTGATTTCCAGCTGCAGTTTGTTCTGACGTCCTCTGTTTGGTCTCAGGGACACGAAGTCTGAATCACAGCTTTCTTTGATGGAGAGTTATTTAAAGCTCCTCGTGAGTCACAGGATAAACTTTTGTGTCTTCGAGCAACAACGTGCTACAACAGCTCGAGCTTAAAATTCAGCCCACACTAAAAGTTGCCAGAAGTTGAGCAGTCAGTCGTTCCACCGCTGAACCAGACGTATCCTGATGCTACTTAGTTACTGGATGATGATGGACACAGTCGCCTCAGTCATATAATGAAGAGAGAAGAAGCAACAGGCTGTTCCTGAGTCTCTCTTGATCAGTTTTTATTAATATAAAGTCTTGAAAGTCATTTAATAGAAACATTTAATCTGATTTAATTGATCCATCTTTTAGTTTCTTTCCGTCAAAATCAGATTTAAAAAATCTCTCCGCTTTCCTGGTGACGTCACTGCTGCTTTTTAGGCAACCAATCATATATTAGATCGGTTGGGACTCGTCACCCGTCGCCGCAGTAACCAAGAAAATGGAGGACAAGCTCGTTCTGGCTGTGTGTTTCTATCCTGAGCTTTTAGCAGACGGGAAACCCCCAGGACAGAGACGGAAAGGTCCATTTGTGGGAGCAGATCGTCTGGACACTGCACGTTCCTGCTGAGTGATGTGAGCTTGATTGGTCAGCTGTCTGTTACCATGGCGTTAGCAGCTGTCAATCACAGCCAACGTGCAGCGTTTCTGTGGACGGGCGTTTAAACATCCAGCTGACTAACAGCCACATTCCTGCATAAAGCCTCCTCTGCACAGATACACGTTACCTTTCATTAACTTTACAATGTTTAAATAAGAAAAAGTGAATTTGTCCAAAAACTCAAGTCTGAAATTTGGTTAAAATCACCTTGAAAAGGTCTTAAAAGCACAAATGTAAGTGTGTGATACCTGTAGCCTGTTGTCTGAGTGGTTCTGTGAAGCTCGCAGTGTTTCTTTGTTCTGTCTGAGTGGTTCTGTGAAGCTCGCAGTGTTTCTTTGTTCTGTCTGAGTGTTTCAGTCTGTGACTCTGCTGCGTCTCATTGGTCGGTGCAGGTCTGTGCGTGGCGGCGTGTGGACGCAGCTTCAGGACATCCACGAGGCGTTGGGCCTCAGATACCAGTGGGGGGGCTCCCACTGCAACAAAGCACTGCTCTGCTGCCTCGGCATCGACACCAGAAACATTGTAAGTCCCGGCGGAGCCTCCGTCGATGATGAGAGGAGAAAAGAAAGATGTAGAAACACGGCAGCGCGCTTTGATTCCAGACACACGAGGACAACCTCCTGATCTTCTCAGGAGTATTTTTAGAAGTGATTTAATGGTGCATCAAATAATCTGTGACCTTTATTAACCTCTACCGGCAGCCATTAGAGACTGCGACATCAACTTAACTTTTCCTCTTCCCACACGAGCTCGTGAGGCAGAGGATTTATTTTTCCTGTGAAGTTTTACATCAGCATGAATGTGAGTTTTCTAACCTGCTGCTCTGATGCCCGCAGCTGTTCACCGGACAGAAGAAGCAGCCGGTCATCGTGCCCATGTACGCCGCCAGCCTGGTGAGTCGCCGCTTCACGTGTTCGAGAACAGAAACCACAAACACGAACATCTTTAGTTTCACCTGCTTCACTCAGTTGTCATTATTTATAACGCTGAAAAGATCTGAGTGAATCGATGAGATGCTGAAGAGGAAACGAGCGATGTTTTTGTCCCAGTCTGACATCAAGTAGAGAGAAGTTTTAACTTCAGTAATCTTGATCCCAGCATGCAACGCTGACATCATGTCACCTGTGATGCTGCGGTCCAGCGTCTCTGCTTCAGCTCAGAGGACTCGGTCTGATTCTGCTGTCACGTCGACTCGAGCAGCTGTGAGATTTAACTGACCTGCAGCTGTTGGGAGCAGACGGAGAGTCTCACAGCAGCTCTCTGACAGCAGGACGTAACCAAAGACCAGTCGAGCTGCACAAACGCTGTGAACCAGCAGACCAAGCAGAATCATCTGTTTCCGTCTGTTCAACCTGCAGGTTTACTGTACGTGACTCTGTGCAAACGTACACAAACGTTTAGGTCAGCTGACGTCCGTCCTGAGTGATCCAAGTACAGGTGTGAAGCATTAACCACTGCATCACCAGACTCCCTCAACAAATGTAGTGATTTTAAGAGTTGTTTCATGAGGAGAAACTGAACAAACTTTGTGAAACGGCTACGACCCATGTCACATTTTACAAATACACTAAACAGTAACTAGTATAGGCGACTTCTTTGTCCCCAGACTCCCTTAAGAAATGTGTCAGTTTAGTGAGTTGTTGAGTTGGAGACACTTTATAAACTGTGTGAAACTCTGTCTCTGACTGATTCTGACTTATTTGTTCCTTCTTATAAATTCAGCAAATGTCCTACATGAACTTCTTTCTGTGTTTGTGTAGAAACATGGCGTCTGTTTGTCTCAGTGATGTTTATTTGCATATCGAGCAGGAAGTAACATCTGATCACTGAGGTCACACACACAGTGATAGTATCAGCTCTAAAAAGGGCTCGTGTGACATTTACACTGAGTGAAATATTTTAATCAAAGACTTTTTAGTCGTTATGGTTTTGTCGTCACATCAGATGAAATATTGTACATATTTTACACACACGTCCTCTGAACTCGTGCCGACGTGTTCGGTATGTTTGTGTTCATCATCGACAGCGTCTGTTTCTCTGTTTGTCTGTTGTATTTTAGGGGATGCTGGAACCAACCAAAGAGCCTGTGAAGCCCGTCTCTGCAGCAGAGATGATCGCTTCCATAGCCCAGGCGCCGCCAGTGGCTCCAGAGAAAAGCTCCTGCCCGTCAGACACGGTCCAGGTGAGACGCCACGGCATCGTGTTACTCTTTTATTTTTCTTCTTGTCAACTTAAACCAACATGTCAGTCCGTCTCTAAATCCTGTCTGACTCACTGACCTGTGGCTCTGGCTCCTCCAGCAGGAGGCGCTCCCACCCGTCCAGTTCGACTGGAGCAGCAGTGGCCTTACCAACCCTCTGGACGGTAGGTCTCCAGCTCCAGCTCCACCCTGAACCCTCTCTGCCCGTTCTCTTCTCGTTTCCTCACTTCTCTAACTCTCGTAGTTGCCTGAAAGTGGCTTCAGTCCGGAGCTCAGCAGCCGCCTCCTGTGACTCGGTCAGATGTTGCTGATGTAAAGGTGTCTGCAGCAGGTGGCTGCTGGTGTTTCCTCTCCTCACATTATTAACAACTCTGTCGATACCTTGAAAAACTTCTTCATTAAAGGAAAAATCCACACTAAACATTACAACACTGGTGATGAAGAGCTTTGCTGAGAACAGATGTCACGATGCAGCACTGCAGGGAGTCGGTGATGAAGTCGCTCTGAATCTGAATCTGTTAAATTCGGCTCCTTTAACGTTCGAGTGAGAAAATGTTGGTGGATTTTTCCTTTAAGCTGTTTGTAATGAATCTAAACAACATGGCCGCTCTGCATGAAGACTTGTGTCATCACAGTGTAGAAACCAGACGAGTCTAACAGTGTTCATGTCTCTACGCTCTGATCACTGACACTGCTGCATGTCTCTGCCTTCCTCTCTCTCTCTCTCTCTCTCTCTGTGTGTGTGTGTGTGTGTTAACCTCGACCGCCCCGTGGCTGTGCAGCGAGCGGAGGCTCGTCTCTCTTAAACCTGGATTTCTTTGGTCCTGTGGAGGATTCAGGCTCCACCAGCTCACCCTCCATCCCAGGTCAGCAGCTGCTCACCTCCTCCTCCTCCTCCTCTTCCTCCTCTCTCGCTCCTCGTTTTTAAATTAACCTCCCATCTCCGCTCCTCACCTGTAACACTCGTCTGTGGGAGACAACAGGATAAACACTGAGCATGTGAACCAGCTGCAGTCTGGGTCAGATCTGAGTGTGGTCCAGAGTCCAGAGGGTCCGTGTGAAGCAGAAACACTCAGATATTGTTTCAGTTTCACTCTGAGTTTAGAGGAAAGTGTCAACTTTTTCCACCAGAGGCGTCATGATTCAGGTTGTCCGTCTGTCCGTCTCAAGAACTTCTTTACATTTGTTTAAGCTGCAGCTGCTGTGGACGTCTGCGTCCTCTCTCACTGTTAGTCTTTGTGTTGTTTTGGGGGAAAAATCTGGACTTTTGTTGGTTAAAACTTGAAAGTTTCTGTGCAGTGAAGGTCGCCTCACGTTCTCATTTTTTGTTAATTTTGGAGGCAAACAACGGTTGTTTTTGAATAAACTCTTCGATTCGTATCAGACTCGTATGAAGCTGCTGTGGAGCTGAAGCGCTGATGAGACACTTGATCAGTGGGAGAAAAAAAGGCCTTTTCTCTTCGTCTCTTAACAGCCGACACAAAACCAAAGTTTTGCATAATAGAAATATATATTTAAGTTGTCATTGCAACATTGTCTTATCGTTTATTGAATATGCTGATGATGAATTCATTTATTTGGCGTATTTCATCACCCGGACATCAACAAGCCGCTGATGTTTCGTTTATCTTAAACAGTTCGTCTCATGTGAATCTGTTGTCGGGTCGAAATACATTCAAACTGCGTCTCAACAGTTTGTCAGTGTGTCGGTGATGCTGGCTGGTGTCAGTGTGACTGACCACCTGTCCAGGTGTGTGTTTTTCTTTGCTCTGCCGCCTCACCTCGCCTCGCCTCGCTCACTTCTCTTCTCTTCCCGTTCAGGCGTCGACCCCGAGCTCTACGAGCTGACGACGGCCAAGCTGGACCCCGGCAGTTCCGGCAGTCGGGTGGCGGACGCCTTCGCACGCCTGATGTCCACCATGGAGAAGACGAGCACCTCCACCAGGTCAGCAGTCATGTGATGTCATGTGATGTCATGTGATGTCATGTGATGTCATGTGATGTGATGTCATGTGATGTCATGTGATGTGATGTCATGTGATGTCATGTGATGTCATGTCATGTGATGTTTGGTTTCTGCTTTGAAAAGAGGAAAGTTTATTACTTTCCTCGACACTTTATCATTTACCATCAGAGATGATGTAATGTTGAACACATGGAGCAACAAATAGCACATGGATGAATGTAGGTGACTTCCTGAAGATGTTGTGTGGAGCTGTTGTTGAACAGGTGCGTCTGCGACCTGTAACACCTGCCGTCTCTTCCCGTCTGACAGGAAGCCGAGGAAAGAGGAGAATCTGAGCGAGGAGGCGGCCAAAGTGATCGCCGGTCTGCCCGATCTGTCCTTCATGCAGGCCAAAGTGCTGATGTTCCCCGCCACGCTGACGCCGCTCGGCTCGCAGGCCACGCCAGACTGAAACCCCGCCCCTCACACTGACATCACCCCCCTCGCCCTGACCCCGCCCACTGACTCGGTCCATTTTTATAAAGTCGTTGTCGTCTTCTTCTTCTTCTTCTTCTTTTCTGTTTGGTTCTCTCTCTCTGGCTGCGGCTCACTTCCTCCCTCAACCTTCATATCTGTTTATTTTAAGATTTTATTTCTCAGCTTCTGATTTTTAAAAAAAATAAATAAAGCGAAGCATCTGACGGGAAAACAGCTCGGACGTGAAGGAGGAGGACGACCCGCACATTTAACAGCACTAGGCGATCAGATAATTAATTTATAGAGACGTTAATTTATAGAGGAAGGTTTAGACGTGTGTGCTGTTCATATCTAGAAGAAATCACCGTGTATATAATCAGGGATTAAATGTTTATTTTCCTTTTTTTTTCTTCTGTTTTTTAAATTCTGAATGATTTCCGGAGGATGATTTTACGTCTCTGTGGTGGGAGTGTGTTCGTGTCTGTCTGTGAAGGAAACACTGGCTGAAGCTCTTTGAATCAAACTGAAGTGGAATATATGTAAGTTTAAATTAATACATTTATATACATATATATAAATCTATATAAATATATATATATATATATTTATCGACTTGAAACCACACTGCCTGCAAAATCCAGCTGAATGTTTTGTCCCCTCGTCGTGTTTAAAGGCCTTTAGTTTTTACCTGCAGTAGATTTTAACCTGGTTTTCTTTCCCCCGTCGTCTCCGTCAAGTCTTTTTTTTTTTTTTTCCTTTCGCAGCTTTTTAACATAAATTATGTCCGACCCCGCCCACTGTCGCTGCGGTCCATCCTCCGTCTCCACGACGCAGGATGATGATGATGTTTTAAGTCTTTGTCGGAGGGAAACGTCCTCCAGCCACACGCCGGTGAATCTGTCGTCATTTTTATTCCACGTCGAGACGTTTGACAGACGTTCCAGCTGCTGTGGCCGGTGGACGTCTGCGTCCTCTCTCACTGTTCGTCTTTTTGTCGTTTTGGGGTAAAAACGGGACTTTTTTTTTTGGTTAAAACCACTGAAACTGGAAAGTTTCTCTGCAGTGAAGGTCGACTCACATCAGAAGGGAATTAAGGGACCAATTTCTGCTTCCATGTGTTGGGTTACGTTCACTGATCCTGATATGAAGAAGTGCTTTTTGTTTCGTTGTCGCCGCTCTTATTTGCTCATGTTTTTGCGAAGTAATTTTTTTTTTTTTTTTCTTTTTTTTTGCTCATACTACTGTCAGCCCCGTCTCCCAGGAGGATTTTGCACATTGTAAAGATGAAATGGATGTAATCATAGTTCACTGTGGCTTTAGACTGTGTACAGTTAAACTATGGACTGTAAAATGTACGGGAAAATTCCTATGGAAAAAAACTGAATCACTTGAAGAGCCTGTCAAAAGGTTATCGTGCATGCCCAGGTTCTTTTGAGACTATAAGTGTGTAAATTTTTCTTTTAGTGTACACAAGAAATTAAAATAGTTATCTTCTCTGCTCGTGTCCGTTTCTTTCACGCACACACACACACACACAATCATTTCTGTTAAATTTAAAGTTCAGATTTCTTCAGATTGTCTGCTGCAAATTTAAAAAGCTCTTCAGCTGCATCATTTGAAACCAGATCTTGTCCTCAGATGTTTACAGAGAAATTAGTTAAATCAGTTCAACTCCAAGTAAAGACGACTAACGATCAGTCATTTTAATTCCTGGTTCAGCCTTTAAATTACGGATTTAAAAGGAACAGTTCACTCAAAAAGTGAGGTGAGGAGACAGTGACTGAATTTACATCTTTGTGTGAACTGTTCCTTTAACTTTTAAAAGAAGAAATGTAAAAATTAATTTGGAAAAAGGATTTTAAATGTAACTCTCTTCCATTTATAGATGTGTCCATCATATATTTGCATCACATCTGTGTGGAGGTACTGGCAGTAAAATGCTTTCAGGAGCCCGACCCACATAAAGAAACAGAACACATGTAAATCCAGAGGGAACGCACAACGTCTGCTACTCGGACAGTACATCAGTAAACAAATGCCTCCTACAAGCCCCAGTGAAACAAAATGTCAGACTGAAGGTGTAGAGGGGCTTCAAGAATAAACAGTTTCCTCTCTAGAGCGACGTGGAGCAGCTAAGAACACAACAGGGCCTCAACGGACCAGAGACTGAGGGTCAGAGCCACCTGGTGTCGTTCCCCGCCTCTTAAGCCTTCACAAAAAGGTGTCGTCTCACCCTGATTGGCTGAGAAGGAAACGCCCCAAGCTGCTTCCACTCCTCAATCAGGAGTCGTCTCCTCACCTGCACACAGGTGATCTGAATCACCTGCAATCAGTCCAGAAGGACAGAGACAGACAGCAAACCTCAATGACACTGCTACACCTGTATTTATTCAGTTAGCATTTAAAAACAGATTTTTCTTTTGTCTTAAGATGTTTTTTGATTCATTAACAGGTTCAAGTTTTTTAAAATGTATCAAGTCGAGCTGCAGCGATTAATCACCAACTATTCTGATGACTGATTCTTCAGGCTGAGTCATTTTTAAAGCACCGACAGAAATCAGAGCTCTGATTCAGCTTCTTCAGTGTGAATACTTTCTGGTTTCATTCCTCTGTGGCTGTAAACTGAACGTCTTTGGGTTCTGGACAAAACAAATATTATATTAATGAAGGAATTAATCATCAGATTAATAGACGATGAGAACAATCAGTAGTTGCAGCCCCCTTCTGATGGCATGGTGAACTTTTTAATTAAAGAAAAACATTATTTTAGGGTGAACTGTTCCTTTAACAGCACAAAGACTGTCAGGCTGAAATCATGACATAATTAATCTTGTTATTAACCTCGACCACTTCCATCGTCCGTATGACGACACAGATGAGAAATAAACGACAGACGAAGAAGAAAAACTTGAGCTTATTTTCGTTTAATGTAAAAAATAAAAACTCCTAAAGTGAACCAGCTGAATCCATCGCACACATTCAGAGAGAAACTCACAAGTCACATGTCATATTGCATCGGACAAGGCACAGAGTGAAGAAGTGATGAAGAGTAACCAGATGATCAACTCACAAACACAAACCTCTGAGGAAGAAAAGCAAACAGTGAAGAAGAGTCGGGTCGTCTGGACGAACAGCCGGGAGACACTTTCAAACACAACTGGACCCAATTCAATCTGACACCAGTCTCGTCAGAACAAACAGTGAAGACTGATCTATGAATGTTTAGACTAAGTGATGATGTCACCGTGTCCCACTGCTGCACTGCACATCAACTGTTTTAGTGTCTTGCAGCTCCAAACAACAGAAAAAGGTAAAAAGGTGTAACAGGTAGAGACGGCGCCATGAAGGTCACGTTACAGGAACAGTTCCCCCACACGAGAGTTCAGTCGGTATCTCCTTCACTGATTCAGTTATTCAGGTGAAATAAAAAAGGCTGGTTCTGTTTCAAGTCTTCACTGTAGCTGCTGCGCTAAAAGTGTTAGCGTGCACCCTGTCAGGAGGAGACGATGGCTGAGCCTGACTTTATATCATCAGGAGGAGACGATGGCTGAGCCTGACTTTATATCATCAGGAGGAGATGATGGCTGAGCCTGACTTTATATCATCAGGAGGAGATGATGGCTGAGCCTGACTTTATATCATCAGGAGGAGACGATGGCTGAGCCTGACTTTATATCATCAGGAGGAGATGATGGCTGAGCCTGACTTTATATCATCAGGAGGAGATGATGGCTGAGCCTGACTTTATATCATCAGGAGGAGATGATGGCTGAGCCTGACTTTATATCATCAGGAGGAGATGATGGCTGAGCCTGACTTTATATCATCAGGAGGAGATGATGGCTGAGCCTGACTTTATATCATCAGGAGGAGACGATGGCTGAGCCTGACTTTATATCATCAGGAGGAGACGATGGCTGAGCCTGACTTTATATCATCAGGAGGAGACGATGGCTGAGCCTGACTTTATATCATCAGGAGGAGACGATGGCTGAGCCTGACTTTATATCATCAGGAGGAGATGATGGCTGAGCCTGACTTTATATCATCAGGAGGAGACGATGGCTGAGCCTGACTTTATATCATCAGGAGACGATGGCTGAGCCTGACTTTATATCATCAGGAGGAGACGATGGCTGAGCCTGACTTTATATCATCAGGAGGAGACGATGGCTGAGCCTGACTTTATATCATCAGGAGGAGACGATGGCTGAGCCTGACTTTATATCATCAGGAGGAGACGATGGCTGAGCCTGACTTTATATCATCAGGAGGAGACGATGGCTGAGCCTGACTTTATATCATCAGGAGGAGATGATGGCTGAGCCTGACTTTATATCATCAGGAGGAGACGATGACTGAGCCTGACTTTATATCATCAGGAGGAGATGATGGCTGAAGTTTTCATATCAGGTTGAACTGTTTTCTTGTATTTGTCACCTGAACACCAGTTCTGATCCGTTCACACGCTACATGTCAGCTTGTTCCTCTGCTGCACTACAAACTGTCTCACAGCTGTAAAACATAAAGTGTAAAAGCACCAAGAAGATCTCAGAAAACAAAAGAAATCTAAAAATCACAGTCGACTGACGTCTGACTGTGTGTTTATACAGAGACATACAGGGTAAAGAGCTATAAAAATAGAATATATAAAGACACATAGTATATAATTAGTATGTAGTTGCCACAGTGGGACACAGTTCTTACTGGTGTGACGACCTGCGGTTACATCGTCCGTCCAGCAGGTGGAGACAAAGGGATTTATATTCTGCAGGAGTCAGTCAGACACGATCGATCTGATCCATAAACAATAACTCTCATGATCCTGTGTGAGCTACAGGCCCGGATCAATATACTGAAAACTAAAAACTTTGGAGTTTTTAAAACTGGCTCACACACACACACACACACACACACACACACACACACACACACACACACACACACACACACACACACAGAGCTGTATAGGTTGAACTGATGGCGTTTGCATTGCTGAAATCCTGAAATATATTACAAAGTATTTAAAAAAAAACAAAACAAACAATTTTGAAGAACAAATTTTTTCCACCAAAAGTGAAGTTTTTTTCATTTACTGTCAAACTTCAGTCAGTTTTGGTGAAATCATCCTTTAAAAAGAAAAACAAACATAAACATTATGTTCTGTACAAACAAAATATTAGTGTCCACAGTTACAATAAATACACCGGAGCGGACAGATGATAATAAATAATCCAGAGTTGTGTTGAAGGAGCGTCTGCGTCGTAACGTTTGTATCAGCACTAGAAATATAAAATAAACACACACGTACCTCCGTTATTGCAAATATTAACTGTTGTTTCCTTAAACTGAGCTCATGATTACAACCACAGACTCCAGGTTTGAGGATGAAATTAAACTAAAATGTTTATTTTCAGTAGGAAATCATTTCATTGGTTGAGTTGAAACAGAGATTTATATACTTGAGTTCCCTCTTTAACATTTGTTCTCCACTTAGTTTATTCAGTTCAATCCTCATCAGGGTTTGACTCAACCAATGAGATCTTCTCCTGCCACCAAAGCGACACATCGATTAATATAATTGGACCAACCAGCCAACCAATCAGTGTGGTCCGAGGCAGAGGTGAGTCTGCTATCGTTAGCAACAAACGAGCTAAAGACGCCTGCTGCGATTTCTGACTTCTCAACAGAGAAAACTGCTAAATTAGGTTTGAAACAAGAAGTTTAAAGTCTGCTGGTATTTTACATTTCTCTTCTTATCAAACGTCTGTGTTGTGTGTTTATCTGAAGCCGGACAGACAGAATATAAAACCCCAGCAGACTCATCATTCACATTTTCATTTCAAAATCTGAGACAAATAAAAACAGCTCAACATTTACACGTCTGACCTTTTAAAAAGACTTTCACATTCTTTGTTGACAGAATAAAATTAATTTCATGATGACTTTTAGGTTCTTAAACTGCATTTTGGAATAAAACTTCCCTCAGCGTTCATGTTGCGAGACGTGACCGCGTGACAGACGTTTAAAAGGCACTGAATCGTTGTTTTTTTGTTTTTGTCTTTTATAAATGCTGTTGAGATTTCTTTTGTAAAAACATGCACCGACGGTAGAAAAAGTCTCTGGAGATTTTTAGTTTCTTACAATTCTCGGACAGCGGTAGAAAACAGGACG
Source organism: Pagrus major (assembly GCF_040436345.1). Classification (NCBI taxonomy): domain Eukaryota; kingdom Metazoa; phylum Chordata; class Actinopteri; order Spariformes; family Sparidae; genus Pagrus; species Pagrus major. The sequence goes on along the minus strand of NC_133215.1, from coordinate 3,272,041 downwards.
GTGCTTCACGCTGGTGTTATTGAAGCTGGAGGTCACTGGAGGACAAACACAGCGGCTGAAGATGCTGTGTAGATGTTTTAAACATCTGTGAACCTCTGTGAGCTTCATGAAATGTGACCTCACACATTAAAAGGTGGAATCTGTAAGAAATGGACAGAAGGTAGCTCCAAAACTACAGCACAGCCGCTAACTGCTGCTCACTCTTTAGCTGTCGCGACTAGCTGCCGTCAGTTAGCTCAGGAGGTCAGTGTGAAGACGGGATACAGTACAGAGGCCGTCACCTCGGAGCTACACAGTGGTGTTCGGAGGCTAGCTGGTTAGCATGCTAACTACAGTACACATCTCTAACACAGCAGAGACGTCATCGCTGTTGTTTCTTCACTCTGCTGATGATGTTAATCCAGTTTTTCAGTGTTTTAAACTAAAGTTCTGTCCATATCTCACAAATCAGACCTTTAAAGGACGAGTCACTGCATCATTTAAAATATAAAAATTGTAATATTAATATTTTTCGCACCAATAGATAATTAAGTAGTTCAGAAGGTTCTTGTGGCTGACTCGTGTTAGCATGTCGGCTAAAACACTGGCAACCGTACACGTTAATAAATACTGCTGTGACGGTGCCGCCTCTGAGACCCAGACCTGCCTGGTTCTGTCTGATGTGACCAGAACTCTCTCAGAATTAATGTTGTAACAGTTTATCAATGTTAAAACTCGACACCAGCAGCTCGACTCCTCCAGAATAAGACCAGTGTGAAGAACGTCGTGACTTTAAAAACTGTACAAAATCAACAAGAAGAGTGAAAACGTCTCCTCGTGTCTCTGAGGCGACGCTGCTCGTCCTCTCAGCTGCCCACCAGAACCTCCATGATGTGGTCCAGCTCAGCTAGGTCCATTTTAAAAGGCTGGTTCTGAGCACCGGGCCCCGCGGAACCATACCCCGACATCGACCGGACGAGGTCGTCAGCCATCACAACGGGGGCCATCTTAGATGGCGGCGCTCCTGACAGGGGCGGGCAGGGCCCGAGGTCGTACATGGACGTGTCGATGTCTGTGAAGAGGACGTCGTCCAGGGCAAAGTCAGTGAGGAAGGAGCCCGGGGAGGACGGTGAGGGAGGAAGAGGAGGTGGAGGAGGTGGAGGGGGCTTCTCCAACCTGCTCTCCACCTCCTGGAAGCTCCGCCCCTCCTCCTTCATGACAACATCAAACAGAACCCGAGCAGGAGGAGGAGGGGACGGCGGGCCGGAGGACGAGGAAGACGAAGAGGAGGGACAGAGCTCCTCGATCTCCTCCAGGGCGGAGGAGAAGCTGTCTTTAGGCGAGGGTGAGGGTGGGGGCGGCCTCAGGGAGTGGTGCAGGTGGTGGTGCTGGGTGGAGGAGGAGGGCGGCAGGGTGAAGAACATGGGCATGTCCTCCTCCAGCAGCGAGGCGGGAGTCAGGCAGGAGTCCAACGTCGTCAGTCCCGACAGCGACGATGACAGGATGCTGAAGGAGGAGGAAGGAGGCGGAGGCTGTCGGTAGCTCTCGTCCTCACAGCCGGTGGCGGCGGCGGCAGCGACGGGCGGAGCGGCGGAGAAGAAGAGAGGGCCGACGCCTCCTTCCTGCCTGAAGTCGTCGTGGATGCGGCGGATGATGTTGTTGATGAGGACTCGGCGCTGCAGGCCGAGGTCGGCGCCCATCCGAGGACCATACAGCTTCATGAGGGACATGTTGAGGACCGTCTGCCGCTGCAGCGTGTAGGACGCCTGCGACATGCCGCCGGCCGCCGGAGGACGCCCGTCTCCCTCCAAACCGTCCTCAGCCTCGTCCAGTTTCCGCTTCACCCCGTTACCCAACATCAATCTGTGGAGGACAGACAGAAGCAGCTCAGACACACTTCCTCCTCATACTTCTCACATCAGTTACTTTAACTTTTGGGTACTTTTCACAACACGTGTGTGTGTGTGTGTGTGTGTGTGTGTGTGTGTGTGTTCAGTGTGTGATCGTCAGGACGGAAGTCGCCTGTTTCCTGTGTCTTTGTTGTTCAGGGAGTCAGAAGGTGTCGGACTCTCCCACCCAATCAGCTGATCACTGCTCACATGGGAGCAGGTCAGCTGACACACGCGCGCACACACACACACACAGGCACACACACACCACAGTTGGTGAGGAAGTCTCTCAGCTTGTGACTCGCCCATCACATCAGCTGTACGTGTCATCAGTCATGTGACTCGCGGCTCGTTTGGCTTCATGTTGAGCAGCTGTCAGGCTCCTGCAGGTCAGGAGCTTCTGATTCTGTGACTCTGATATTCAGGTCACTTCTGACATTTTGTCATCTCACTTTTTCAGTTTTTATTCACAGTTTTGAGAGTTTTCAGGGAGCGTTCAGACCCAGATGATGAAGCTCATCCGTCTCCTCCTCCAGCAGCAGAGAGGAGCTTCTCGGCCTCTCGCTTTAACTCAGACAGCTTTAATTATTAACTCGTCTAAAGATCTGAATAAAACTGGTTTTCATCTGTTGATCTGATCGATCATCACTTCAAGTTCACAGTCGGTTTAATGACTCTTCTTCTTCTTCTTCAGCTGATTCTTTGCTTCTGACATTTCTCCTCAAAATAAACTAAACTCTGTCTCTTTAAACACAAACCAGGTGACTGGAGGTGTGTTTAAAGACATTGGTAGTAGATTGTGTGGATGTTCAGGCGGCTCGTGCGTTCAGTTTCTGGATGACTGAGATGTGCAAACAGACGTACGAGATGTTTTATAAATCTGACGGAGAGACTGTGTGTGTTTGTTTTGGAGGAAGGTTTTCCAATAAAACGGACCAGGAACCACTCCGATCCGATCTTTGTTGTTCTCAACAGTAACTACGGTTACAAATACTAAAGTAAAAGTACCTCAAAAATACACTTATTCTCAGAGCTTGAGTAAATGTACTTAGTTACTTTCCAGCACAGGGTTAGACTGTGTGTCTGTGATGGTGCAGCTGTTGGGCTGCAGGTCTGTGGAGGTGGTGCTGGATCTGAACCTGTGACCTCTCGATTTCTCGGCCAACACACACACACACACACACACACACACTCTTTCTTATATGTGATTATCTCCCTCCTCCTCACCTCTTTAAACCCATGTGGGGCCCCTCTGAGGGGCCATCTGCTGCGACACCCGGAGAGGACGAGGTGAAGAGGTGACGGGGCGAGAGACATAAGAACAGACAGAGAGAGAGAGAGAGAGAGAGAGAGAGAGAGAGACGTGGGGGGAGGATGCACACGATGTCTGACTGACTATAAAACTCACCGTGAATCTTTACAAGTCAAACTCTGTGTTGTGGTAAAAACTGTGTTTGAATCAGCAGAGTGAGTTTAAAATGTCCCCCGTCCTCCTCCCCTGTCCCCCCCTCTGCCAGCTGTCTGTCTGTCTGTCTGCTGAAGTAAAAGTCCAAAAATACTTTGAGAAACGCTGCGTTTGTGGAGAAAAAACAGTGTTCGTCAGAGATCTGACACGTCAGGTGTGTGTGTGTGTGTGTGTGTGTGTGTGTGTGTGTGGACTCGCATACCTTTCCATTGACTGAACTATCAGAGCTGGTGTTGTGTTACAGCCTCAGACTGAACCCATGTGATCACATGACGTCACGGACACATCAGACACCTGGGTCTTTTTTAGTTTTTATTTAGGACGTGTTGTCAGTTTGCATCACTGCAACAACTCATTATACTCGTACTATTGGACTCATCTGCTCACTAGTCCGTCTTTACAGGCCACTTTAGTTACACACTGTTCTGACTCTGACTTTGTAGAAAACCTGGATAGTAACTGTGCAGTAAGACGCTCAGTGGTGGAGACGTTTAAGTCACGTGACCGTGATGTCTCTCTGCTATAATAAGACTAAAAACTACCAGCAGGTGTGACTTTAACACATTTAGTGTCTTTTCCTGGACAGTGTGTGTCTGAGTGTTTACACAGAGAGTAAAGTGTGTTGTGTCTCACAGTGTGAGTCGGCTCACTGAGCAGCAGCTGCCTCCTTCGCAGGAATTTTCTTGCTCAGCAGGCTTCAGTGTTTAGTCATCCTGACGACAGCCAGCAGCAGCACCGACACACCCGCCGCCATCTTTCTTTTCTTTACAGTCTGACTGAGCTGCATCCTGTGGACTCACACAGTCCTGATCCCATTCTGCACGTCAACATCAGACCCAGATTACAGATCAACACGGTCAGATATTCTGTGATTCGGGATCGGAGGAGGTTCTGCTTCTCTTCATCCATGACCAGAAAAAGGCCTCAGGTTTTAGTGTGGGTGAAGGAGAAACAGGGACTGTGAGTCCGACTTGTTTCGCTGTTTACTGACTTTTAATCTACTGATTTTCTTCATGATTCATCAATTAATCGTAGTATCGTAATCTCAATTTCCAAGAGCACAAAGTGTCTTCAGATTGCTTCTTTTATCCAAAACCCAAAGACTCTTCATTGACGAACATTTAAGAAGCTGGTACCAGCAGATATTTGATATTTTGGTTTTAAAAAAGGGTTGAAATAATGAATTGATTATCAGTTTATCTGGTTCAGGCAACGTCTTAATCATAGAAACATTAATCTAATTAAAGTAGACTGACTGAGACTGAGACTGAGTCTCCAGTTGGTATCTGGGAGTTTTTTGTGTGCGACTGCAGATAAAATAAATTAAGTCTGCAAAGTAACTAGTAACTTAAATGGAAGTTTAAAGTAGCAGAAAATGGAAATACTCAAGTAAAGTACCTGAAAATTGAGAGTCTTAATGACCTTCTCACTGGAGGCGACGCTGTTCGCCCGATCAGAGTATTTTCTGCTTGTTTCTTTGTCTGTTTACTGTTTATCAAATATTAAATCAACAGCAAACTGTTCAGTGAATCGATTAAGAAGTAACTTTTTAATAAAAACAGTCTAATTTCTCTGATTCCAGCTTGTTAGATGTGAATATTTTCCTCCCCTGTGACAGTAAACTGAATATGTTCGGGTTGTGATCAACTAATGGATTAACTGAGATCACAATCGACCACTGGAACACTGAGTCCGTCTGTCGGCTCACAGAGAGCAGACGTTCCTCTCAGATCGGAGGCGTCAGACTTCAGTCTTCGACCTCTGGACACTTTCAACCCGTCTGTTTGTCGAGCTAACTGACAGTGTGTGTGTCGGCCTGACATGCAGGAACATGTTGCTGCTGACTGACCTGATTAAAGTTACAGCAGCTCTCAGTCACAGACAAACACACGCTTTATTGTTTTACAACCATAATCTATAATCTATATTCCAGACTTGTAGTTTCCTTCAACACACGACACTTTTTCTGATTCTTTCTCTGAACTTTCTCTTTCACACACAGCTGATCTTTTGACTCTGCTCGCTCACTTTAACTGTGTGTTGTGTGGCTTTAACTCTGTGTGTTATTAGTCATAACTCTTTAGTAATAACGCAGGACGAAGCTTCCTTATTGCTGCTGGTAACTGTGATCTGTGTCTAAAAGGGAAACCGAGACTCCAGGAAGTGAAGGTGGACTTTACTCACACAGAAGAAATCCTGTGTGTTCGCTGCAGCGCACTGCAGGATATTCCCCGCTGTGTGTGTGTGTGTGTGTGTGTGTGAGTCATCATGTACAGTGCGTCCAGCAGCAGTCACTTCAGCCTAAAGATGAAACGCAAATGAAACATCTTTGTCCGTCAGTCAGTGATGAGTCAGTCAGCCGTTGTGTTTCGTTTCAGTCTGACGTTACAGAAAAATTCAAGGAACAAAACCTTTGAGAAGTCGCCCTGTTTTTGTTGTTTGAGGCTCACAGAGGAGTGGGTGTGTGGGAGGTTTGTCAAGAGAGTGAAACCAAAACAATGTTGGCTATTTAACCCCAGGAAACCTACAGGAGCTGTTAGAAAGACAGAAGAGCGACACAACAGTTAGTCTCTTAAACGCTTCGTTGATCGCCGATAACACACCTGATCATTCACAACAGTATCTCCTCATTAAAATCATCTCTTTATCATTAAGAAGTTGCCTCAGACAACTCTACTGATAATCAATTAATCAGTTCAGTCATTTTTAAAGCCAAAATGTCAAATATCTGCTTCCTAAATGAGAGGATTTGCTGCTTTTCTTTGTCATTTCTGACAGCAGATGAAGAGTCTGTGTGTGTTGGACTGTCGGTCAGAGTTAGAAGACGTCACTTTGGGTTATTCTGAGGTGTTTTTTTAGACATAAACCAATAACTGTGAAAATAACCAGCACATTAATGGATAGTGAAATTAATATATAGTTGCAGCCCTGCCAGAGAAAGTTTTCAGCAACAGAAAAAGTTGTGAGCGACCAGGTTTACGTCCTGGTTTTCCTCACGCTGCACTAATATGGTGAACATGGTGAACATGATACCTGCTGAACATTTAGCTAAAACCAACAACACGTCACTTCTGCCTACGATCTGGAGCTGTTTCACCAACGGGAGCTCAGAGATTAGCGATTTATCTTCACTCCCGTTGTCACTATTTTACACCTGAAATCATCTGGATGTTTGTGGTGACTAAACACAAATGATCCCGCGGTCAAACTCCCCTTTGCTGATTAAATCTCTCTTTGTGGCTCAGACGAGGTTTTAAATGTTTTCTTCACGTTGTGTTTTCGTTTCGTTTCGTTCTCCCACTTCCCTCCTCGCTCTCTGACTCTCTCCTGGAAGTTTTAGCGACAGGCGACCAAATGAAACGTCACCTCGAGTAAACTTGGAAACATTAAGAGTTAATGTAAGTAAACAACTTAACAATATATAAGACGGGTCTAGTTGTTAAAGCACCACTGTGTGTTCAGCCCCTCACAGAGCCGCTAACATGGCTGCAGACTCTCAGTCGTCTGAATTAAAAATGACTGTTTTTTTGATTGATTCATTGATTAATTATTGTTTCCTGCGGCGCACAGAGAGGCGACACAGCTGCACTTCGTCTCCTCCTGCGTCTTCAACATCTCGTTCTGGACTCGGAGCCTCGGTCGGCTCTGGTATCAGAGCTGAGTGTAACTGGCATCGTGCAGAGTGTGTGAGTCCAATGTCGAAGCCTTACATAATACACACAAAGTGCTGATTGTACTGCGAGCAGAGCGAACGTCTGTCAGTCTGCTGTAACTCTCGGTGACTCCGCCTGCTCCACTTTTTAAACTGCTGCTCGACCACATTCTTCCCTTTAAAGCTCAACTCTGCAGCAGGAAACATACAGCACGCCGACCTTTGACCCCCGGCTGCTGCTCTGTGTCACCAGCAGCAGCAGCAGCAGTGTAAACACGACCCTGGACTACTTCTTCACACGCTGCCGTCACGGCGCTGCTGCAGATTTATGTTTTACACGCAGCTTCTGACACAGTACTTCTCCTTCTGGACTGTTATTTAAAGAGTTTGTCATAAAGATTAACGCTTTACGAGGTGGAAAACATTGATTAGTTCATCGATTGATCGATTAGTTAGTGTTTCTTTCTCAAATGTCTTGTTTTGTCCACAACACAAAGACGTTCAGTTTTCCGTCACAGCGGAAAGAAAACAGTCAATATTCACATTTAACAAGCTGCAATCAGACAGTTTTCACTTTCTGTTCTTGAAAAATGACTCAAACTGATTCATCAGTTATCAAACTAATCGATTAATCGATGCAGCTCTACTGTTTTCTTTAAACTGACGTGTTCAATTCAAACAAACTAAAACCTCTAAACTTAAATTCACTAGTAGATTTTACATGTGAAATAAAAAGCAAACATCTGGAGGTTACAGTTTTTAAATACATGTGTTTTTAATATAAATGTTTTTACGTTTGCGTTTTGACGAGATCCTCTAATTCAACACACTTCTCATTGATTCACAGAGGCTGCTAATTAATTGTAAAAGTCATCTTTATAATAATAATTAATAAAACTCAATACATACTCTGATACTGGTGTTAGATTGGCCGAAGATGATAACAGACTGCAGCACATGAATCACCAATAAATGATGGTTCAATTAATAAATAAACGTGACAGGCAAATATTAATTAACTTATTTATAATACAGGCTCGGCCTCATCAGACACATTTAACATTTAGTTGACCATTTTTCGCAATTTTGACCCGCCAGATGTTTTCAGCCAAAAAACAAATAATAACAATTTTTAAAAATCATATTATCATCAACTAATTCATCAACTGAGAGAATCTGGTACCATTCTGCATATTGACATAACTGTACAAAAGGTGCTTGCTTTTGGAAGAAGTTTGGTCACTGCTGCTCTAATCCACATTTTAAATCTTAATTACTTGAGGCTCTAATTTAATCCACAAAAAACTGGGTACAAGTTCAATCTACTGATTCTCTATAACAGATAAATATCAATAAGTACATTAAAGGAGCACTTTGTAGTTATTAGGAAATATATTTTAATTAGAAGAAAAAGTTTTCTCATTTTATTTTTATTTTTAAACAAACTAAATAAACAAACTGTCTTTGTTTTCATGACTGATACCGTTTCACTTTGTTTATATGTGGCGGACCCTGCCACCTTTCTAGCGTCAAACCTTATTGTCCTCTGAGAACAGCTGGTTTATTCACGTATGGAGAAAAGTTTGTGTTATTACCTCATTAATATTGTCAATATTAAAATTCCTGAGTTTGAATTTCTTCTACAAAACTACACAATGCTCCTTTAAAAAGTCACAAAGTATGAAAAAGCTAGGACAGACTGAGATTCAAACTCAGAATTTGAATATTGACAATATTAATGAGGTAATAACACAAACTTTCCTCCATCAGTGAATAAACCAGCTGTTCTCAGAGGACAACAAGGTCCCAGGACACTGTTTGAAGCTAGAAAGGTGGCAGGGTCCGCCACATATAAACAAAGTAAAACAGTATCAGTCATGAAAACAAAGCCAGTTTGTTTATTTAGTTTGTTTGTTCATAATAAATGATGAATCTCTCCTCTCACTAACATTTCTCCTCCAGAACTACAGACTGCTCCTTTAAACGACTAAAACAACATTACAGTCTTTCTAACAGCGTCTGTCTTCGTGTTTCTGCTCACGTGTCGCTCGGTTTCCTCCGCAGTGTGTGAATCACTGCGGGTGACCGGCCCAGTGGTCCCGGTACAAAGCTGTCAGAGCGGCAGCTGGTTCCCGGACCCGCCGGGACCCGCCGGGACCTCCGGGGCCACCGGCTGCTCCGCGCCACCTGTCCCGGCCACCGCGCAGCCGCCCCCCGGCCGCAGCCTCCGCACGGCACCGGGACAGGACGCGGTAGTTGTTTAACATGAAAACGTCAGTGTTTCTAATAATAAACGTGTTCCCGCGTGTCGGAGGTGTAACGTTACGTTACAGACACACAACTCCGACATCATCACTAATAACGTCAAACAACAGCAGCTTAGTTTCAGCAACACGACCCGCGGAGACCTCCCGGTTCCCGGCGGACTCACGGCGGCTCCGCGCGGACTCACGGCGGCTCCGCGCGGACTCACGGCGGCTCCGCGCGGACTCACGGCGCCAACACAACTTTGTGTGTATTTAAAGGTGTCGGTTCGGTCGGTGCCGCTCTGTCACTCACCACATGTAGCTAGTCCCATCCAGGGGCTCCTCTGCGGGCTGCATGGGTGTCGTCGGTGAGGCCAGGAGCGGAGCGGCGCGGCGGACCGTCAGGAGGCGGGAAGAGGAGGAGGAGGAGGAGGAGGAGGAGAACATGGAGGAGCGACGAGCCGTTAGTCCGTGTGTGTGTTCGTCCGCTGGGTTCTACTCCGCCATCGTCCCCGCGGCGGCCTCGACCCGACACTCACCGAGCTCCGCACACAATGGCGAAGCGGAGCGGCGGAGGGAGGAGGTGGAGGAGGAGGAGGAGGAGGAGGAGATGTGTCACCGAGGAGTCAAGATGGCACCGACCGCCATTAACACTACGTCCGGTAATGACCTTCAAAATAAAAGCTGCTTCCGTCGCAGTTTGCTGAGGGACCCTGTCAGAATAAAATGTGGTCCCGTCAACTGTTTTATGTTTTTATCAAGAAAATACAAATACAGCAATGACAGAATACTAATTCATTAGTTTGAGATACTAATTTATTAAAATGTGTTATTTTAATAAATGTTGTCGACCTTCAGAGGTTCAGCGGTGCGTCAGTGTTTCTAACAGTGTTGTAACTGACCCCAGGTCAGCCGCTCTCACAGCAAACACCCCTCAGATGAGCCTTCACTGCTGAGACGAGTCCAGTTCAGGGAGATCTGCTGCAGTGTCGTCCGTCTGAACGTTGATCCGTTTTCTCGCTTCTCCTGCTGAGCGAACGACCACAACTATGTGAAGCATCCCAGTTGTTCAGTGTTGGTCTGCTGTCAGCTGTGCACGTTAAACCCAACTCCTCTCACAACATTACAGTCAAAATTACACTTATTCTGAAAAGCCTTCTGAGTACTTACAAAAAGATAAGGCTTATTTTTTAACATAAAGTCCTTAAATGAACTGAACACCACTACCTGTGAGGCCGGATCATGTTAAAATACACTTAGATGAGATTCTTTACTTGTTAGCTTGGTTGTTGTCGTGCTAATATATTAGCACGTGCAGATTTGATGACAGTAACCAAGTTAACAAGTTTAGTTTCTAATTTAGTTTAATCTGAGTTTATGTCACTCTGGTTATCTATAGTTTGCTGCTAGCTAGCTTGGCAGCTAGTACCAAAAGAGACATCTAGTCACGAAAGTTCATTTCTTAAAAGTAGTATAGCAAATAAATGGACATAAATAATTGTTTTTATTGCCATTGGTGAGGATTTATTGGGGCTAAAGTCAAGAAGCAAGTCTGTTTCTTCTCGCTGCACAAATAATCCGAGCAGCTGCAGTTAAATACGACTCTGCATCTGTAGCTGTCTGCAGAGTGAGCTGACTTTCTGTGTCTTCTAACTTGAAACACATGAATATCTGCCAGCAGCTCATCCTGACGTCACAGCTGACTCACTTCAGAGTTAGACTGGTCGGACAAGTTCGACCAAACAGGCAGTTTTTCCAGCCCTGAGCTTCATCCTCCTGCAGGAACGTTTGCAGCAGATGCGCCTCGGTCCTTGTGATCGCGGTGCTGCTGCTCTCAGGCAGCTGCTCAGTGAGGTGCCGGTCAGGCCCGAGTGAGGCAGAGCGTGACATAATTGCAGCCAGATGGCCAGAATGAAAGAAAAAAAAACCCAGCACCAGCAGCTGATCCCCTTTAAATGAACATGTGTGTAAAGATATGGAAATCCCATATGTGACCGCTGGGCTCTGAGCTCCATACCATCAGACCAACATTACATGTGCAGAACTTGCCTTAGAAACATCATGTTTTTAAGTTTTCTTCAGTATCACAGTAACCCAGTGACAGTTGTCTGTACATCCACAGGTTCACTGCAAACAGGAACTACTATCAGATAATTGGGCAAAGTTTTAATGTTCATTCAGTTGTTTTTTTTTTCCCATTTTAAATCAAGTCTCCAGCTGCTTCAGTTGTTTAGCAGAATGCTGCAACTCTGTTTTACTGTGAAACTCCAGAAAAAAAGAAAGTGGAGCAGATCAGTTTACCTCACAGATATCGGACGCATTACCAGAAGTATTTTCCAGCTTGCTTCATGAAGTTATTCCTCAACCTCGTACATCATCTGCTGAGAAGAGTTCAATGTGTGTGTCCACATACTTTTGGCCAAGCAGTGTACGATGATCAGAGGCAAAAGAGGGATGGAAAACACGTCAGTCAGGGAAAAATCACTCGGTTTATTAAGAAAGTGAACCTGATGCAGCTCAGGTTCATTCAGACCTGTTCCTGTCCTCCGAGTCTCCACAGAAAACACTGCTGGCTTCTCCACCACATCATGCACCACTTCATGTTTACACTGTTGCCATGGATATGAAAACCTCGTCTCTCTCCAGGAACTAAACCACCAAGAAAAGGTCATTAACTCGTGGATCGCCCCGGTCTGCAGAGACAGAGGTCCAACCAGGAAGTACCAGTCTGAGGTTTCAGGGAGTGGGCGTCCTCTCGCCTGACTCGACCCCGGAGCTGCAGCCAGGCAGAGAGGAGGTCGGCCTGGTGTTCACGGCCGAGAGCAGAGGTGCTCAGAGAGGTGGTAACGCCTGAATGGAAGCAGAATACTGAAGTTTAACTGCTCTCACTGGTACGGACGTCCTGAGGGGCAAGTTTCATCCATGCGATCCATTTTCTCAAGTCTCATCTAAATTGTTTTCTGTGTTTATGACTTGAGAACTGGTGGGAACAAAACGTTTTGCAAGGATGAGTTCCTTATTTTCTGTCCATCACTGAAAACACGTGAAAAAAAATATTCAGGAGGAAAAAATTAATTAATTTGTGTGTTAAACCGAGTAAAAAGTACTATTTTTTTTTTCAGTTATGAACTAAGTACATTTTTTTGGGATACATTTTTTATGTGTACGTGGAAAAAAAGTTGAATTTCATTTGGTTCCACAGATGGAAAAACTAAAAATCTCATTGAAAAAAAAAATCCAGTGGTTTCAATGGGAAAGAAATGATACTGAAAAAACATTGACTCTGTTTCATACACCTTTTTTTTTTCATCCTGGTTTTTTTTTCACGTTTTCAACAAAGGAACAAAAGAAGGAGCTGAGATGTTTGTGATAAACTGAAGGATGAAGTTTTCCTTTAAGTGTTGAAGAAAATGACCTGCTTCTTAAAATATTTAATTTCTACCACGTCTGAAATAAAGAACGTCTTCCACATGTTTTGTGGGTTTGTGCAGATCCAGACCTTCTGGAGGAGTAAACACCTGGAGCCGCATCAGATTCTGTTCTGATCCGGATCCGTTTACTGACGGGAGGAGAGCTCAGAGGTTACTTTGTTACTACTTTGTAACTTTTGGGATTTTACAGTGTAGTGTTTTTACAGTGTAGTGTTGTAAGCAGATGAGTCAGGCTCAGCCGTGCGCTGCTGCTGTTAATGAGGCCTTCAGTGTGTGTGTGTGTGTGTGTGTGTGTGTGTGTGTGTGTGTGTGTGTGTGTGTGTGTGACACTGCAGCTCTGTGTCTTTACAGCGAGCCGTCAGTCAGATCAGCTGGTGAGCAGCAGACTGACTGTGAGACTGAACTTCACTCATGGACTCATAGTAACCTCCTCCTCCTCCTCCACCTCCTCCTCCTCCTCCTGCACCTCCTCCTCCTCCTGCACCTCCTCCTCCTCCTCCACCTCCTCCTCCTCCTCCTCCTCCTCCTGCAGCAGCAGCAGCAGCAGGGTGACTGGCTTCGGCCTCTGCAGCTGTCACAGATGCCCCCCCCCTCCACCACCAGCACCCCCGACCATCACCCAGCAACCGGCCACAAACCAGCAAACAGACCCAGCAACTCAGACACACCACCCCCACCTCCTCCACCTCCTCCTCCACCTCCTCCTCCCCCACTCCACCACTGCTCCCTCTCATTCCTTCAGAAGCTCAGACCACAACATCTCTCTCTCTCCTCAGTCGGTGTGAAGCTCACTCGCTCGCTCGCTGTGTGTTTTGTTTTGCAGCTGAAAGCAGATTGGGGGGTTCAGCCTCAGAGGGGGGGGCCTGACCTCATCCTCCCCCTCTTCTGTTTGAGTTTTAACGATGCTGCTTAATTTCATCAGAGTGCTGCTCAGTGAGGGAGGAGTTCACACGGACGCCCACTGAACCAGCTTCACCAAAGAAGTATTCTTACAGATATAACTTGTAATGACGACACTTTGTCTTCTACATGTTGTTGAGTTGTGTTCTTACATTTTTCCAAATGTTTCCAACAATGTTCAAACCAGAGAAATCCACAAGTTCACTGAAGGTAACGGTGCGTTTCATTTTATGACCTCTCGGCGAATTAAACTAAACGCAACGTGAATAAAACTTTAAAACGTGACCTCGTCTGTGAACATCTGAGTCACGTCAGACAGATTCTCATCAGCGATGGAGGTCGTTTCCATTTAATGTTATTGTTGACTTCTACTCTGACATCTGAGAGGTAAACACTGTACTTTTACTTCACTACGTTCACTTTATAGAAGAAAACTTTTTTTGAGGATTTCTAAGCTGATTCATGGAGTCATCATCTCCTCCCTCCATGATGATGTGAAGTCAGGTGAAGTCTCGTAGTCCACAAAACATTTCTGGACTTCAAGTTCAATCAAGTCTCCAGCTGCTTCAGTTGTTCAGCAGAACGCTGCAACTCTGTTTTACTGTGAAGCTCCAGAAATGTTCTGTGGACGACGAGACTTCACCTGACCTAGTGTTTTGATTTTTTGGGTGAACTGTTCCTTTAATAATACAAAATGTAACCCGCTAATAAATGATCATGCACTACTTGTTATTTTTTCTGTAATTAATACTTTTACTTTGTGTACTTGAAGTATATTTTGATTCTGACACTTTTTTTACTTGTACTTGAGTAAAACTTTGACTGACGGAGTATTTGTACTCTGTACTACTCTGTGTACTTCAGATGTGAATACTTACTGACTTCTTCCACAGATCTGAACCACACAACTCAGTCCTGTCTTTGCTCTGTGGAGACGCTCAGCTCCAGACTGGACTTCACCATTAGAGCTGTCAGCAGGTTCTCAGGACCATTAAAGGGACTGTGAGCATCAGCTGATCCTGTTGTTGCTGCTGTCAGCAGGAAGCCTACGCCGCCCTCTGCTGGTGGAAACATGTCACTTCACGTCACACCATCAGCAGAGCTCAGTGCTGGTTCTGTCTCACGTGGATCAGACCGGACTGCACCAGTGGTGGACAGTAACTAAGTACTTAATTTAAGAGCTATAGTTACTGCTTACAAATCAATAACAATCATGATATAATACTTTATATTAACAGTACAACACTGACGGACACTCTGCTTTTCTGAGTGTTTTTACTTTTGATACTTCAAGAACAGTTTGTTGCCAATACTTCCAGTACTTCGTACTCGTAATTAAATACTTCTGTATTGTTTTACTGATACTTTTATTCAAGACCTTGACTTGAAAACTTGAAGACTTTGTGTTAATGTGTGAGAGTGATGAGGTGATTACAGCCCTTAAAGGAACACGGTGAAATAAAGCTTCTTCGCTCTGTTACCTCTCACACATCAACACTGTAACCCTTCATGTCCAGTTCATGGACTTATTTGACCTTTTTAAACCTTTTCTTTCAGCTGCCGTTTTAAATATTACCTTGTACAAATGAGACACAATCAACAACACTCGAATCATGTTTCTGGGATGTGTGTTGTCGTACCTGGCAACCCAACCCAGAGGAGAGGTGAGCGTGTGCTAACGACCCTGCCTGACGTTCCCGATCAGCTCAAATCCTCCATTTTGCTTCTGAAAATGTCCCGAGAAGAAGAAATCAGCTTTGTTTGTTTGTTTGTTTGTTTGCTTGACTGTGAGCTGTGACTTTAAGACCAACTGAAAGATATTTTACTTCCACATCGTGGTGGTGCTGTGGGGTTGGTAGGTTGTGAGGGCTCATGTTGGCAAACCTCAGAAACAGATCAGAAAACTGTCAGTTCTTGTAAAATAATTAAAACATCGCTCAATCTGTTAATAGACCAGGCCCACAGCTCTGGGTGATGAGTGTGATTTGAGACATTATGCTGAATAAATAAACGTGACGTGACTCTGAGAGGATGTGGAGCTCCTTTCAGGAGTTTGAATCTTGTTCTCAGAGGTCAGATGTTTTGATAGTTTTAATTTTAGACCATATATGTTCTTGGATTTTGGATTATGTCGTGTTAAGAAATGTGTTTTCTTCACCTGGTTTTAAAGGCTGCGTTACACTGAAGTGTTTCTATTGACTGTTCTACTTGTTATACTTGTCTTTACCCACTTGATGATTATTGATCAGAAATCTCATTGTGTTTATATTTTGTGAAAGTACCAATAGTCAACCCTCCAATATTGTTCATCCATATTGAGGTATTCGGTCAAAAATAATGTGATATTTGATTTTGTTGCCCAGCTGAACATTTATAAAGTGCCTGGAGGAGATTTCAAAATATCAAGATAAATATTGTGTTTCTGGATAAAACCTAAAAATCAGTGGTCGACTGATACTGAGACTGAAAACTGACCTCTGGGACATTCAACAACCAGTGATGAAGTACAATTTACTCAAGTACTGTTCAATGTTCAGGTACTTTACTTGGGTATTTCCTTTATCCTTCCTGCTACTTTTCTCTCTACTACATGTATTTGATCAGATTATTCAGTGTTTATAGGCTGTTAATTGTGACCAATCAGAGAGTGTTGTGGGCGGGACATTGTGTGAGAGGATGTTGCATCAGTATAACTTTTTAAATACGTTTATTTTAATCAACAATGTGACAGAAATATCACCGATACTGAGTCAGAAATGTGCTGAATATCGGCCCTGATAATGAGTAAACTCTTACTAAAATATTGTGATATTTTAAGACCACTGTCGGCGTTTTAACTGGAACTACTGCATTATTATATGCGATATTGTGAAATGTGACTTCATAGTGATTTGTGTTTTTAAACCCTGAAGTAATGTCAGTACTTTCACATTGTAAAGCTGCTGTATTGAACAGAAGCCTTCAGTGCAGCCTGAGAGATGTGGGCCAAAGATCATCATTCCTCTCAGCTTATGGTCACTGACGGACCGGCTCAACCAAAGCTGCAACTGAGGCCCGACAACAAGTGTGAAGGAAGCGTGCAGATGGGAAATAAAACACACCGTGAGGACGAGCGGTTATCAAAGATCTCCTTCATTGTTTTAATAGTAGACATTGTGCCACAAAAATGTCATGTCATGTCCGCAGCCACAAATCACGTGCCGAGATTACTAATTCCAGCTACTTATCATGTCATTCGCTTCACCTGCTTCTCTACACAATTTTGCAAATCACTTCTTACATTTATGTATAAATATATACAGTTTATAGATTATTCTCGAGCTGGGATGGTGGTTTTCATTTCTCCTGTTGTGGTTGTGCTGTTGGTTGAGAAACATTAGCAGAGAAACACACACGGCTGACGTCACGTCTCCCAATGTAGCACATGCTTATTGTATCGTGGACACCAGCAGAGCACACAGAGCCGAATATAGATATATACAGGAATGTTAACCGCTATCATACAAAGTGGATTCTTTGAGAAGTCACGACTGCGGGCATATGAGGGGAAATATGCCGACAACGCAGGAGCACCGAAGGCATAAATGTCATGTAAATCTCCTGCCACAAAGGCACGTGGTTTTTCAGGGGGCGACTCTGCGAGGGTGGAGCGGGTGACGTTATCGGAGCGTTTCCTGGGTGAAGTTTGAGCCACTCGCTTCTGATCACATGCGGCCGAGGGGAGCATGTGATCAGGTCTAACATGCATGATGCTGGATTAAGCATGTGCTTCATTTGAAGTGCTTACTAATCATATGTTGGAGGAGATTGGGGGCCAAAGTCATGCTGTTCTCCACAGCTGAATAAAGACAACTTTGTGTTTTTTTTTTGTTTTTTTTTTCAGTTTTAGAAAAGTGACTCATTGAACAAAGGAGGGCAAACAATAAAGAAACAAAAAAAGAAAGAAAAGCTGTATACATGTGTTCTCTCTCATTGGTTAACTTCACACACTGTTAAAAATTGTTTACATGTCGTTTTTTTTTTCCAGTATGAGTGTGTTTTGGTAAAGTAAAGAAAAGAACCGCCCGGTGTGTTCTGTGGGTTTGGATGGGCTTACCGTCCTATTGCTGACTTTGAAATGGTGTGGTGGAAATCTGGTGTTGTAGCTGCACACACAATTACAAACCGGTCCACTCAAAGTCTTCGTGTCTTTCCCTCCCTTTCTCTCTCTCTCTCTCTCTCTGGTTCTTTCCCTGTGGAGCATGGTAACATTGAGACTGGTCGTGGGCTCGGGGGTGGATTCAGGTCGTGGCAGTTTTCGGGTCTCAGCAGCAGCCTCCGGACGAGGTGTTCACTGGCTTGCTCTGGATCTTGATGTTGGACTTCTCCGAGGCGCCGGCCGTGGCCCCGGGGCCCATCCTCTTCTTGATCTCGGCCGCCATGGTCATGAAGGCTTGCTCCACGTTGGTGGCACTCTTAGCGCTGGTCTCCAGGAAGGGGATCCCCAGGTTGTCGGCAAATTCCTGGAAGAAGAAGAAGAAGAAGAAGAGTTAAATGAAAGAAAAACCTCGACAACTGAGCAGTCTTTATCTGCTGAGGAAGACTGTGTGATGAGGATGAACGCTCCAGACCTGCTGCTAAACGGACCTCGTGGTGAGATGGTTTTACCAACTGCTGTTCTCAAGGTCCAGAATTTACTTTGAGTCGAACTCCAGGGTTAAATATTCTGAAGCCAACTTAACAAAAGAGGCCCAGTGTAGGGCTGCCACTGTTGACCTGTTGGTCTGTCAGCAGGATTACACTGAAATCACTGAACGGATCTCCATAAAGCTTGAATGGAGGATGTGTCTCAGCCCAGAACTTCTGGACCCCATGAACTTCTGGTGTGGATTCTGATAAAGGGACGGATCCAGGAAGTGTTTCTCACTTTCTTTAACTTTGCGTGACAGGGTGTTTTTCAATAGTTTCATAAATGTGATTTGTCCTGCTGGTGTGGCTGAAAATCAGCAGTTTATTTCTTTAACAACTGGGTTTTAACACAGTTTCCTGTTGCGTTTGACTTGGATGAAGAAAAAGATGTATTTATTAAATTAAAATGTATGATTGGATGCACTTAATGAAAAACTTAGGCATGTGACAATTAGTCTGGAGCCTGGTGAGGCAGTTATTGGTGGTGAGTGATTCAGGGCCATTGAGCTTGACATTGGATCAGGCTCGATGAAATTAAAGGATCTTGTTGGGCCTTGGCGGAGGTATGCGCTCTACTGGGTGCCGTTCTAGTTTTCATTTTCATAGTCGAGAAAATGTCAAAAAAATTGCACATGCATTATCACTGTCCTATTTATTCGCTTTATTTATTATATCTTCCTGAATGTTTGCCTGTTGTATCATAAGCACTTCAGTCAGTACCAGTATAAAAAAACAAACACAGAAAGAAAAGCAGTAAATCTTCACATTAAAGAAGCTGGAACCAGAAAATGTTTTGACATTATGACTTGAAAAATCACTAAACTGATCAACTGATTATCATAATAACTAATTTCCTTTTTAACAAATTACACATAATTTCTAATTTGACGCCACAGACACTAATTACACTGAATCAGGAAACCAACAATTTGCCTGCGTCATCGTTTCCAAATATCTTAGTTTCTGAGTCTCTTCACTCTGGAAGGAGTTTTCAAAAAACGACCCTCTTACATGTGGACCGGGCCTCATGTGTTGTAGTGATGTCGGTCTACTTCAACAACCGGCCGACGGCAGCCGACCTCATTTATTTTATCCACAGACGTAGATTTTTACCCTCATTTGGTGAGTGACGGGTGCCGACTCCGGATCTGGTTATAAAACATGTAGGTTGTTGCAGAGCTGGCAGCTGGAGCCTGACACATCTGCTGCACCTGGTGCCACCATTTATAAATCTAACTGGTTCATTAGGTCGCGGTCGAGGTGCCACCTCTAACTCATGCTGCGAGTGTGTCAGTGGAAACGGGCTGAAACAGTTTGCATGTGACTGACTGAGACAAACAATTCAATACTTGTGAATATAAATATAAAACCGGTTTATGCCGCTTTGATTTCCTCGATGTGACGCAGCTCAGTCAGCAGCTCCTGGACCTCCACACGCTGCTGCTTATATTTTCCACACTGATATCTCACAGTAACAACTGAGCTCATCAGATGTTGGAGGCTCTGACAGGAAGACCGCAGAGATACTCTGCTGCTCAGTCAGCTAATGCTTTATTTCATTATCCTGTTAGCTACAGACAATCTGTCAAACAGCTGCAGGACGCCAGACACAAAGATCCAATATTCCTGTGACACAGCGCAGTGCCATGATGTCCTCTTACCTTCGCTGTGGTGTAATCCACAACCTTCTTCGTTGTGAGGTCACACTTGTTGCCTACTAGCAGCTTGTTGACGTTCTCGCTGGCGTAGCGGTCGATCTCCTGTAGCCACTGTTTGACGTTATTGAAGGACTCCTGAGGACGGGAAGCAGAGAGACGAGGACATTAACTCTGATACCGACGTCTGACAAAAGAAACTATTCAGTCAGACACTTATCTCAATGACATCCAGAACCTACGACGTCTGATGGAGAGAAAAATCACACTTTTCTCTTTAATTGCAGAAACACACACCAATCTGTACTGAAGTGAAGTGAACCAGCAGCTGCCTCGACGTTATAAAACATGGCACACTTTGATGTAACTTCTAACAAAACACTTGAAGAACTATTTGAGAGATGATGTTTCTAATGTCGGGGGGTTTCCCCAGATGTGATGTCGGTTTGTAATTAAGTTACTGGTTATATTTATTAAATACATTTTCTCATGTCAGTGTTTTGAATTTCAGTTTGATTCATTCGATGAGCAGGACTTTGTCACGTTTAACAAGATACTTTTTGGTGTTAAGAAAATACGACTGTTTCTCCATCAGGCTGTTCTTGATCTTTCTTTCAGTGAAATTTTTGTTGATTAATGACATAAAACAAATGTATGTTCACTGGGTCAGGTATCGTTTAGTGTTTGCTTTCTTATTTCACTTCTTGAAGTAGTTTTTTCTGTTTACTGTTCACTCTCCTCTTCTTATTTGTGACTGTTTACAGCGTTTTATTTTTATTAGAGGTGAACTTTTATCTTCTTTGTTCACAAACACTGTTATCTTATCTTATTAAACGAATTAAATCATCATTACTGTGTGACTGGATGATGACTGGGTGTTGCAGTTCTTTAAGGACCTGGTGAGATCCCAACATTAAAACCAGCTGAGCTGCACTCACCTGATCTGTCACATCATAAACTACTATAATGCCGTGCGCTCCTCTGTAGTAACTGGACGTGATGGTGCGGAACCGCTCCTGACCAGCCGTGTCCCACTGAGAAGACAAAGCAGAACACGTCAGCTCGACCCGACACAAAGCAGTCCACAGTTTATCACTGCTTATCAGTTTACAGCCGCCGTGCTCCTTACAATCTGAAGCTTTATGGTCTTTCCGTCCAGCTCGATGGTCCTGATCTTGAAGTCCACACCGATGGTACTAATGTAGCTCTCTGTGTACGTGTCATCCTAAAACAAACACACACACACACACACACACAGGTGAGTCTGGGTGGTAAGTATGACACATGCAGGGTTATCAACCATCACAGTGCTGACAGGGAGAAAACACCTGTTATGTAATAACAGCTGAAACACAGACACTTACTGCAAACCGGAGGAGGAGACAAGACTTTCCGACACCAGAATCACCGATCAGGAGCAGTTTGAATAAATAGTCACTGTGAAGAAAGAGGAGGAGAAATCAGAAACACAGAATTATTATTAAAACACCTGCAGGGCACCAAACATTACACACGTCAGCTTCATCGATCAATCATTTAGTCGACAAAATATCAAAACAATCGTTAAAAAATGCTCATAAAAGTTTCCCAGAGCTCAAAGTGACGGTCCAGAACACAAAGACTCATTTACTGAAGCTGAGATCTTCAACACAGACTGTCACGTGGTCTCAAATAGAGCTGCCACGATTATTCGATCGACAACTATTTTGATAATCGATTAGTCATCTCAGTCATTTTTTCAAGCAAACCTGTCCAACATTTCCTGGCTGCAGCTTCCTAAACGTGAGGATTTGCTGCTTTTCTTCATCATCTGTGACACTGACTGAAGACTTCTTTGGTTTTGGACTGTTGGTTGGACAAAATAAACATTTGTAAGACGTCATTTTGGGCTCTGGGAAACTGTGCTGTACGATATAAAGTGAAAATTGCTCCTCACATTTTCCCAGAGCTCAAAGTGACGTCTTCAAATGTCTTCTTTTGTCCAACAAACACTCAACGTGTGTTTTCTGTTCATTTACCGATTGATTTTTCTTTCTGTCAATCAATTTAATTCCGCCCTCTTTTTATTTTCATTTTATTACCGACTCTGTTTTATTGGCATCATGGCCGTTATTAATTCTTCTTGTCATTATTGTTATGATTAATGACTCTGACTCACAGTTACTATAACTGCCAGAGAGGACGCTGCTGTGCTTTGTCTGGTTGTGATAGTTTTGTGTGTCGTATGTGTGATCGTCACGTCTCTTATACCTGTTGTTACGTCACAAAAACAAAAAATAAAGTTTGATTTTAAAAAAAGAGGAGAAAAATATCCGTCACATCTTAAAATGTCTTTTTTTCAAAATCCAAACATATTCACATTTTAATAATATAAAACAGAAGACGGCTCACAAAGAACCTGAGAACATTTTTAACTGATGAATATCTTAAATGATTAATCACCTGTTCAAATTTACTGACATTTCCCGTCAGTCGATTATTCATCTCAACACTGAATAGAATAATTTTATGACTAATACACTCATCCATTCATAATTGTCAGTACTCAGTACAATACTTGTTGGGCACAACCCTGCTAGCAACAACTGTACAATTTAACAACATACAGCTAAACAGAAGATCAATGTCAAAGATTACATTTAGTCAGTTGATTAAAACAGTCGATCAACAGAAGATTAATTACCAACATGATTAGGGCTGCAACAGTTTCATGTTCTTACAGTATATAACACAATTATTATCATCGTCATCATCTACAGTGACGCTTTAAAGACTACAAATTTAAGGTTCGTCTTTCTGGTTGAACACTTTATTATTATCATCATGTAAAATGAAACTTAATATAAACTTGAAGTGTATAACTTGTTAATAACACTGATATGGTAGAATTCAATACAGTAAATAAGAAAATGTACAACAAACCGTCATTCTCATACCTGTTGTACCTGAAGAGGAGCTGGAAATATTCATACTTAACCAGTCCGGCTTTTATATAATGTCTCATAATTGTTATGGTTTTAATGTTTATACTTACTTTGATTTATTTAGTTTTTATTCTTTTTACTTTATTTTATACTGATTTTTATTGTTGTTATTCTTTTGTTACTTTTTATAAACTTTTTAAATTAAATTTTATGTTGATATTTTATTTCATTACTATCATTATTTCTATTGCTTGTTTTTGTCTTGTTATTATTTCAGCTATTCATTTTATTACAGTTGCTGTGTTTTCCTCTCTGAACCTGTTTTTCTCCCCCAATCACCTGTAAAGCATTTTGGTTTGTCTGAAAGCTGCTATATAAATAAAGTTTGACTGATTGAAACCAGCCACTCCTGAACATTATTCAACATGTTGGATATTTATCTCGCATAAACACCAAACACGACCAGGTTCACCTCCTCACATGAGAAGATTTCTCGCTTTTCTCGGTTTTAATGAGTGTAAATTGAGTATTTCGGTGATTTTTAACTGTTGATCGCTCAAAACAAACAGTTTGAGGACGTCTCTTTGCACATTTGTCCTTTTTCGCAACCCTTCGGCACATTTTATTGAGTACACAACTAATCCGTTAATCAGAACAATCAACAGATTGATCCATAATGTAAATAGTTATTAGTTTGAGCCCTGTAGTGGAGCAACACACAGGCTGACATTACCTAACTGACTCCACATCAGCAGCAAATGTAGTAACTTCCTGTTTGCGTTGGATAAATGATACGAAAATATCCGTTGCACCGACTCCAGATCAGTGAAGATACGTTCATTAGCTTCGTGTTTACCGACAGGAATCGGTCCTGAACCATTAACCCGTCACTGCGTTTCTGACCGAGCAACTATCTCAACAACAAAATCCTCAACAGTGTCAAGTAACGCTACGTAGCTGCTCGGTTAGCATGCTAACGCTACTTCCATTTAAGTTCCCGTAAGTGAGCTAACACGCTTTGTAGACGGAACACAAACGATGAGTCGGTACAATCGGTGTTATATTGACCGGAAAATGTTGACGAACGTGAGTTTTGTGATAAACATCCGCGCTGTCATTTGATAGTGCGCACAGCCCACCCCAGCGCTCAGCTCGCTAACTTAGCACAGGAGACAAAGCAGCTGACGTTCATTTTGTACACAGCCCACCGGTCCGCCCGGCTAGCTAGCGTTAGCTTAGCTTCCCCCGGCTAAGCTGACAGCTCAGCCGGACCTGTCATAAACGTCATCAAAATTCCCACTTACTATTCGGGATTCATCGTTGACTACAGGTTATAAACCGTTGTTAGTGAGAATGCAGCTGGATGCCGTCGCAGGTGAAGCTCGGAGGCGACCTCGTAGTCAACACAAAACACCGTTTTTCTGTGAGGAGCTGGCTAAACTGTTTGTCGCAGCCAGAGCAGCATAATCGAATCAAATATGGCTGTCAGCATTACCTACCCGGAAATACCAGAGCGTGGGAATCATGGGTAATGGAGTCTTTTGGCAATGGGCGTTCACAGCACAGAGGCTTCTTATGTTGGACTGTGATGTCTTTGCTCCGCTTGTGTTTAGATTTTTTTGTGCCTAGTGAACAAGATATAAGCTTCATCCTTATGTTTTTATTTTTATATAAACCCCCTTTATTTATCTTATATCCTCCCTGAGATTGTGTATGTTTTTAAATCGATAAACATAAATAAATAAATAAAAAAACAGCACAGAGGTATTTGAATTTTGTTGTTAAAGTACTGGAGAAAGTATGTTACGTGAATAAAAGCACTGGTACCACACTGTAAAAATAAAAGTCCTGCATTGAAAATGATAACGATAGTAAATGTATGTAGTATTATTTTATTATATTTCTATTTACTTTTATGTACTTTTCTAAAGTACATTGCTACACACCGTGTGTGTATTATAACTATAGGTGCAATTATCATGTGTGATTCTCCTCCTTGGTCATATCTGTGAGTAAAAGGCAAATAGTGCATAAAGTATATAGTCTTATTGAATTTCCCTGCTAAATTAAAGACTTATTAAAGGGATTAAAGACTTATTTTACCTTACCTCATCTTATCTTATCTTATCTTATCTTATCTTATCTTATCTTATCTTATCTTATCTTATCTTACCTTACCTTACCTTATCTTATCTGGTACATTTAGGGAAATTCAGCCAAGGCTACTTGAAGAATTGAAAGTAAAAGTACTCACTGTAGAAGAAAGTCCCCTGCGACCGTTAATCTATGTCACATCACTTCTGACTCATGCGTGTAAAAGCAGGATGTCACTGTTGTAGGCGGTTGAGGTGGAACCCATTTTGAACTATTTTGTATTATATGACTGCAACTAAAGACTATTGCATTATGAAGTGTTTCTTCTTTTCTTAATCATTAAACCAAACGTACAGTTTGTATTTGAAATAGTTTTGTCCCCCAAAGAAGAATAATTTAAGATAAAAGCAAGAAAAAAACTACCAAACATAGAGAGTAGTCCTCGCAGCTCTGACTTTACTGGATCAAACTTTTGTGATAGGCTTTTCCAAAGTTATGAACAATATTATATAGTTTACAGTATCTTTGGATAAATGTGCAAAGATAAGTCCAGTACATAAAATATTCTTTATTGGCACACACAATCATACTCAGGACAACATAATCACACTTGTTCTGTGCAGTAAACTCATCACTGAGGAGCAGTGGGCAGCCACAGCTGGTGACTCTCTGTTGTTTCACCATTATGAGCAAAACCTTTCACATTACAGAGTCATTAATCCACTGATAATACCAAAAAATATAAACACCTTTTGGTGTTGGATATTAGATATGAATGACTCAAGTACATCCAAAACAAAGATTTTTTTCATTTGTTTTTGTTTTTTAAATTTCTATAAAGCATTAAAAAAGTAGCCGATAATTAATGTGAGAAACTCAGATTGCAAAATGACATTGTTTTCATGCATTTGTGTTAAAATCAAACATATTTTACACTGATCAGACACAAAAGTACTGTATACATAGAGTATCAACCTCAACATGAATAAATCATGAAATAAATGCATTTCATGATGTTTTGTACACATATTAAAGCCAGAGGAAACTTATGGTACATTGAGCTACACCTGTAGACGCTACACCTCCAGATAAAACACAAGTATTCAAAATGTCCATCATTTTATACACGTTTCTACTCACTTCCAGAGACATTGGTGCGTCTCACAGGGTTGCAGAGGTTAAATAATCAGCATGTAGAATCACATGTAGTATAATAACAAAAAGACAACAACCAAATCAATCAGAATCAGAAGAAAACAAACAAAATCCACCGAGCACTACCAATTAATCTGTTCGACTGCTTAGCACTGAGCACTTTCGTGCTAATTTAAGTAATTGATCTAAGTATTTCTACCGACAGGGGTGATGATCAGAGGGGTGGAGTTTTTACCACCATCATTAGGACAAGGACCAAAGAAAGGATAAAGTTTCTCAGTGAAGCAGCAGCCAGTGAAGCGATACATAAGAGCTGCAGCATCTACGTCATAAAAAGAGACCAGACCCTCCTCATAATCCATAAACACCCCCACCTTCTGAGGCCGAGACTTCAGAGAGAGACGGACTGAAGGGTCAGCAAGAGCTTTGTACTCATTTCTGTTTCTCAAACATATTGTCCAGTAACCATCCTGAGGCGTGAGTGGGATGTTCTCTTTCCTGTTGATCGACTCTCTCACCACTCCTAAAGTCCATGAAGTCTTTCTTTTAACTTGAACCTCGTAGTAAAATCTGCCTGAAGAGAAACTCTGCTTTCCTAGGACACAGGGCCTGGCAAAAAACCTCGCTGGGTTGTATGGTAGATTCTTCTTCTCATCACAATGATTGACTTGTTTCCCATCATGAGACAGAATGAGTTGAGGATTTGCTGTATCAGGATCAAGAGTCACATTTATGGCATATCGTTGGACCCTCTTCAGCTCAGCTTCAAACATCTTCTTCATCTCTTTACTGAGTGTCTCCTCCAGCTGAGCCACAGCTCTCACCACAGTCCCCTCATGTGACGGAGGATGGAAGCTGACCTCTGTCCAGTTCTTGGTGGGCGGAGCAGCATTCAGGGATGGGAGGCGCTGGAGAAGATGGAGGTGGTCTTCAGAGTGTGAGAGCTGCTCCAGCTCAGTGCTTCTCTTCTTCAGCTCAGAGATTTCCTGTTCCAGCTCTCTGATGAAGTCTTCAGCACGTCTCTCTGTCAATCTCTGCCTCTCTTCGATCGCCTCTATGAGCTCATTCATGCCTCTCTGAACAGACTCAATCAAAGTTGTGAAGAGTCGAACACCTTCTGCAATCTCACCTTCTGCTTTTTCATTGCTGAATTTGAGTGACCGTTTGATCTTCTGAATCCTTAGTTGTCTCTCCTGGATCATCTGCTGAACTTCAGCCTCTGTCTTCCCCAGCTCTGCCTTCTTTTCTTCACATTCCTCTTTCAGAGAAACAACATCATGTGTCTTGTGGTCTAAAACAGGACAGAGAACACAGACACACATCTGGTCGGTCTTACAGAACAGCTCCAGAGGTTTATCGTGCTTCAGACACATCCTGTCCTCCAGGTTCTCCACAGGGTCGATCAGCTGATGTCTTTTCAGGCCTGAAGCTGTCAGATGAGGCTCCAGGTGAGTCCCACAGTAGGAGGCCAGACACACCAGGCAGGACTTCAGGGCCTTCAGTTTGGGTCCAGTGCAGACGTCACAGGGAACTTCTCCTGGTTTGGACACTTGTTGCTCTGAGCTGCTGCTGCTGGCTTTCTGTTGAGCTTCCTCTCTGAACTGGGCAGCCATCTCAGAGATGAAGGTGTTGACGTGCAGCTGAGGTCTTGTGTTGAAAACCTCTTTACACATGGGACACAGGTACTGGTCATTATTATTCCAGTGTTCAGTGATGCAGGTTTTGCAGAAGTTGTGTCCACATGATGTGGTGACAGGATCAGTGAACACATCCAGACAGATGGAGCACAGAAACTGATCTTCAGACAGCAGACAGTTGGCTGCAGCCATATCTAAACAGTGAGAAACAAACATGAAAGCGTTAAAAACCATCAAACATAAGTCTTTTTTTTTGTTTTGAGGAACATTTGAGTCTTTATTCTTGCAGCCTTAGAACAATAGGGACCTACAGTAGCTCAGCTGTGACTGTGAAGGAGAAGATGAAGAGAAACCAGTAGGAAACAAACAGCCACCTGCTTGAGTGCAGATGGAGGGCAAGGAGCCTATAGCCTATAACCCTTTTATAGGTCTCTTGATGGAGGATAGGAAAAGATTTATGATACATTTAAACCATGTTGGCCTTTGTGGATTACGACCTTCGAAGGATGCAGCTCCTAAATTGAGATACGGCTTCAGGTTCACTCAATAATACACAGGAAGCACTATCACAAACTCATAAACTGCTGATGGTCTGTGTTGTCTATGGTTGCCCGAACCTTCGTCTGCTGTCTGGAGGAGTGCAGTCTGATAATGCCAGTTTGTGCAGTGACCACTTTGTTTCCTTACTTTGTAATGATAAAGTTATTTTTCCTTTCTTTTGTTGGACTCTGTGCCCTTGTAACTGAACAAAAGTAACTATCCTCCATCTCATTCATTCTGCATTCTCTGAGACAAACCAAAACAACTGATAAGACAGCCCTCGGGAGGAGAACTACTACTGCCTGAGATAAGCTTCGAACAGAGAAGATAGCTGTGCCAGTAGGAGGAGGAGGACTCTTCACCACCGCCATCTTCGCCCCCCAAAGAGGAGTGCCCTCTGGTCTCAACAGGAGGGAACACCCAACTCTCCGCCCTCTCCAGTAAGCTCTCCTCCCCCCTCCTGGATATCATGGACGAGGCTGAATGCCACCGTACCAGGTACAGGAGCTGTGTTATCCATGTGTCCACCTAAAACCAACTCTAACACCATGACACAGTTTGATCCAATCAATGACGAAAACCTGCAAGAGATAATACAACATTTGAAATCTTCCTCCTGCTGCCTTGATATTTTACCAGCAGGTTTCTTCAAAAAAGTTACAGATTGCATGACTCCAGATCTGCTACAGATTGTCAACATGTCTCTTCTTTCAGGTGTCTTCCCCCAAGCCATGAAAACTGCAGCTATTAAACCACTCCTGAAGAAGAACAATCTAGACACATCAGTAATGAATAATTATAGGCCCATATCAAACCTCCCTATTTTAAATAAAATCATTGAAAAAGCTGTTTTTCAACAGCTGAACAATTACTTAATAATGAATGGCTGTGGCAGTGACAGTGGCAAAATTTCAGTCTTAGTATTGCTGGACCTCAGTGCTGCGTTTGACATGGTCGACCACAACATACTACTGGACCGACTGGAGAACTGGGTGGGACTCTCTGGTACAGCACTAAATTGGTTTAATTCCTATCTAAATGATAGAGACTACTTTGTGTCTATTGGTAATTACACATCTGAATGGATGAAAATGACAAGCGGAGTACCCCAGGGGTCCATTCTGGGGCCTCTACTATTCAACATTTACATGCTTCCTACATTAGCTCAGATAATGGAGAACAACAAAATATGTTGCCATAGTTACGCAGACGACCTAAAAATTTACATAACCATATCACAAGGGGACTATAATCTTATATATAAACGTATCCATGCATTTATCTTCAGCAGACTCGACTACTGTAACGGTGTCTTTACAGGACTCTCTAAAAAATCCATCAGACAGCTGCAGCTGATCCAGAACGCTGCTGCTCGAGTCCTAACAAGAACCAAGAAAGTAGATCACATCACTCCAGTTCTCAGATCTTTACACTGGCTTCCTATCAGTCAAAGAATAGATTTCAAAATCCTGCTGTTGGTTTATAAAGCACTGAGTGGTTTCTGATCTGCTGCCACGTTATGAACCATCCAGACCTCTGAGGGTGTCAGGTTCAGGTCTGCTTTCAGTCCCTAGAGTCAAAAGTAAACATGGAGACGCAGCGTTCAGTTATTATGAACCACACATCTGGAACAAACTCTCAGAAAACTGCAGGTCTGCTCCAACTGTCAACTCTTTTAAATCAATACTGAAGACCTTTCTGTTTGCCACTGCCTTTCACTGAAACAATTTTAAGGCCTTGAGCTGCACTGTGACTTTTATTTTCTAGTCTTGTCTCTTTTATTTTATTTTAGCCTACTTTCCTATTTTTTTAACTTGTTTTAATGTTTTGTGTCTTGATGTTTTCCCACTTGTTTTTAATGTCTTTTAAATGCAGTTTTTTATTTCTTTTAATGTAATTTTTATGCCCCTGTAAAGCACTTTGAGTTGCCTTGTGTCTGAATTGTGCTGTACAGATAAACTTGCCTTGCCTTTCACTTCTGCTCTCCAGCTGAATTTCAGGAATCATCAGCATTGCATGACTGCAAACAACCTATTCAAACGTTAATATGCACTGACAACAGCAGGTGGCACTTTGACTGAACTTTGCAACTCCAGTGGTTGTAATAAAGGGAAGTCAAGTGTTCATGAACACAAATACTAATGCATCCGAACAACTCGTGGCATTAAATGGTACGTTTTGAGTGACAAAACCTGAAGGATAACCACAATGAATAAATCATTTATGTCACAAGAGGTTCCTGTCTGAGTTCAGCGAACTTTGTTGTGAATGCTGGTTGTTGAAAAAGGGGAAGGGTGTGCAAGTTTCTGTCAGCTGCTTGAAGGAGGACACATGCCAACATTAAAAAAATGAACATCTGCAACACTGCGGGGCTCCCAAGTTATTTTTAAAAGTAATTATGTCTAAAAACTGTGTGCGTCCCATACTTAACCCAAATTAAACGGCACAGTAAAGACGTTTAGGGAGCTCCTGAGTGTGGCAGACATTTCTCTTTTACCTTTAGATGTAACAGTAAATATGATCAGACGTACTCACCGGTGTTTGTAAGAGACGCTGCTACACCGTGGAGAGAGGCCTGGTGAATTTACTTTTAGAGAGACTCATCTCGACTTCAGCTCCATCGTCACTCTGACAAACTTTCACTTTCATTGGAGGGATTTTTGTTGAGCCTGTCCTCTCTTTGCTGTGATGCTTGAAAGACTTTTAAGGCAGATTTCCTGTCAGACTGCTTAGTAATCCTGTCACCTCTGGAGCCTCGGACGCACCTTAAACACCAGTTGTTATGACACAAGCTTTGAAGCAGCAGACAGGATCTGATTGGTCTAGCTTGCTGTGGGTTGGATCTGGAGGGTAAAGGCTGTCTGGGATGTAATTTCCCCTTTCATTGTTACTCCCTCATCTTAGTTTTGATTTTCAGGGACCAAACAAAAGATTGACATTCTTGAAATGTTCTGCCTGAGTCACGCAGAATCTAATCAGCAATGGTTGTTGTTTGACAATGAAGACAACAACTCCCATGATCCCACCCTGCTTATGTCTCCTGTATTGTTTGATTGAGAGATAAAATAGAGGCAGAGAAATTAAATATTGTGCGTTTAATCTTTTTAATTGAGTATGTGACAAAAGACTCAGTGATGGGGATTATATATATTTTTATTATAGATATAAGAAGTTACAAGTCAATCAAAGATGAACACAGTCTCAGTTTTTCCTTTCCCTGCCAGTATGTGTTATAAAAACAAAACAAACCCAAAGTTGTCAGATAAAGTGGTATGAAAGGAAATAATATTAATAGGAGAAAAAGATCTGATATGACCAACAGGAAAACCTTGACTCAGATTTGCTGCTTTATCCTTTGAATGGTTTGAATGTGTTTGTAATAATGTTGAGGTTTGTTGGTTGGACTAAACAATCAGTCCAACAATCAATCAGTTAATGGAGAAAACAATCAGCAGAGGAATCCAGAATGAGAAATGATCATTAATTCATTCAGTCGAAAGCTCAAACTAAATCTTCCTCTTTTGACTTGCGAAGGGGAAGTCTTTCAACACAGAAGACTTTCCAAATAAAGTCACAAGACATTTGAGTGTGAAATCATAAAACCTGTGACTTGACTTGAGTCCAAGTTATGTGTCCACACTCGTGTTTGTCATCTTATTTAACACTGAGACAATGAACTGATGAGTCTATAGCGCGATCAGAGGTGCAGAGTTTTTGCCATCGTTATTGAGACCAGGACCAAAGTATGGGACGAGTTTCTCAGTGAAGCAGCAGCCAGTAAAGGAGAAGATGAGAGCTGCAGCATCTACGTCATAAAAGGAGACCAGACCCTCCTCATAATCCACAAACACCCCCACCTTCTGAGGCCGAGACTTCAGAGAGAGACGGACATCAGGGTCATCAAGAGCTTTGTACTCATTTCCATTTCTCAACCACAAACTCCAGTAACCCTCGTCAGGACTCAGTGTGATCAGTCCCTTCCTGTTGGTCGACTCTCTGGCCACTCCTAAATCCCAATCAGACTTTCCTTCAACCTGAACCTCAAAGTAAAATCTGCCTGAAGAGAAACTCTGCTTTCCTAAGACACAGAGACTGGCTGAAAACCTCTCTGGGTTGTCTGGTAGCTTCTTCTTCTCATCACCATGACTCACTTGTTTCCCATCATCAGACAGGATGAGTTCAGGATGTGCGGTATCTGGATCAAGAGTCACATCCACTGCATACTGCTGGACCCTCTTCAGCTCAGCTTCAAGCAGCTTCTTCATCTCTTTACTGAGTGTCTCCTCCAGCTGAGCCACAGCTCTCACCACAGTCCCCTCATGTGATGGATGGACTCTGACTTCTGTCCAGTCCTTGGTGGGTGGTGGTTGTTGGATGTTTAGGGACTGGACACTCTGGAGCAGATGGAGGTGGTCTTCAGAGTGTGAGAGCTTCTCCACCTCAGTCCTTCTCTTCTTCAGCTCAGAGATTTCTTGTTCCAGCTCTTGAATGAAGTCTTCGGCCCGCTTCTCTCGTGTTCTTTGCTTTTCGTTTATCCTCTCAATGAGCTCGGCCTGACTTCTCTCAACAGACTCCTTCAGAGAAGTGAAGACCTGAACACCTTCTGCTATCTCTCTGTCTGCATCGTTCTTACTGAGGTCAACTGACTGTTTGATCTCCTGAATCTTCAGTCGTCTCTTCAGGATCATCTGCTGAACTTCAGCCTCTGTCTTCTCCAGCGCTGCCTTCTTTTCTTCATATTGGTCTTTCAGAGGAACAAACTCATGTGTCTTGTGGTCTAAAACAGGACAGAGAACGCAGACACACATCTGGTCGGTCTTACAGAACAGCTCCAGAGGTTTATCGTGCTTCAGACACATCCTGTCCTCCAGGTTCTCCACAGGGTCGATCAGCTGATGTCTTTTCAGACCTGAAGCTGTCAGGTGAGGCTCCAGGTGAGTCTCACAGTAGGAGACCAGACACACCAGGCAGGACTTCAGGGCCTTCAGTTTGGGTCCAGTGCAGACGTCACAGGGAACTTCTCCTGGTTTGGACACTTGTTGCTCTGAGCTGCTGCTGCTGGCTTTCCGTCCAAACTGAGCAGCCATCTCAGCGATGAAAGTGTTGACTCGCAGCTGAGGTCTCGTGTGGAAAACCTTTGCACATATGGGACACCGACACAGGTTGGTATTCCAGTGTTCAGTGATGCAGGTTTTGCAGAAGTTGTGTCCACATGATGTGGTGACAGGATGAGTGAACACATCCAGACAGATGGAGCACAGAAACTGATCTTCAGACAGCAGACAGTTGGCTGCAGCCATATCTCCACACTGAGAACAAAAGTGAGAGTGAGGAAACAGATTTTTATTGCAGAAATGTCCGTCTTAAACTGAAGTTCACCTGCCAGCCGTATCACTGCACAGAAGAAAGTGTGCATCTACTCATGGACGAGAGGCATCGTGACAGCGCGAGATGTAAACACCAGCTATCTTAGTGAGCTTAGTTAGCTTAGTTAGCTAGCCTCTCGTCCATGAGTAGATGCACATTTCCTTCTGTGCAGTGACACAGAAAGAAAATAGTTCCTACATGAAACTGCTCACAACAAGCTCTGGGGCTTATTTTTGGTAACTGGGTCATGATTTCTTCAGAAAGAGACGGTGCTGTTGAGATTTGAAATTGAAGAGAAAACAAACATTTCTACGGCCGATATCTGCAAAACTCTGCAACTCACACCAAAACAATCCAGATGGATCAATAACACCACGGGTAAGAAATGTGTGTTTTTCAGCAAACTGAAGCTCTGACTTGTTTGGTTCTTGTTCGCAGCAGTAAAGGCTGAAGAACCAGGCAGCACCACAGACTCATCACATTACTCTGTCTAATAAAACTCAGTGGCACATTAACAGAAATAGAGATTGAGGTTGACCAAGAGAACCGGTGGGTCAGTACTATGAGCTGGACCGTCCTGCAGGCTCGTTACATGTTTACCACAAAGATCCTCATTATTAAATGAGGGAGTATTCTTGTTTTAACAACACTACAGCACCTCTTAATCATTTGTTATGTCTGTTATTAAAAAGTAATTCCACTTTAATTAACTTGTTCCTCCATTTAATCTCACATTTCTTGTTTTGTTCCCCCATAATTACATTATTGAACATTTTTAAGCTCTTTTTGATAAATATATTAAACACTGTTTGTTGCTGGTGGTTTTATTTTTTAGCATAAACTAAAAGAAGTGTTCATTTCTCAGTAGATGAAAGAAATAAACACAGCTGAAGTTGGTTTGTTGTGTACATGATCGTGAGCTGTACTCACCAGTGTTTGGCAGAGACTCCGTTGTGTTGCTGAGAAAGTCGTGATGAGATTTTTCTTCAGACGGAAATCCTACTGGCAGCTCTGACAAACAACACAACTGTCCTCTGGTGTTGCTCCGCCTGTTTTGTAGGTGAGGTTTTCTGTCCGGCTTCTGCTTTACAGAATCAGAACATAGTGTGATATTTAGTTCTGGTACAAGAGGAAGTCAATATTGAGGGAGCAAAGCACCAAGAGTGTCTGGACTCTTTTCATTTTATCATTTTTTGTTCTTTCTTATTTTTCTTCTACACCAGCTCGTAGAAAACACAGCAGGATATAAGTTGTGTTTGTATATTTCACCAGCAGTTGAAGTGTCTCAGTTGTCACAGTCGGGTCAGTTTGATGAAGTCAAAACAACGAACACTTTGTGTTTTGGCGAAACCACATTTTGGTTTCTTTGGCGATGATTCATGAATGAAACACAGAAACAGGAAGTGAGACATTTCTCAACACACGTTCTCATGATCACTATAGATAGAATGTGATTTAGATTTATTAAATCTAGTGCAGCTATAAGTTTGTTATAATACAGGATTAAACATGACATCAGGTATTTTAACACAGGGACACAAACACATTTATTAAAACAGGTTCAAGGCTTTAACTTTTATATCAACTATACCAACATGAAACAATGTTGATGTAATGTTTGGCGATGGAAACCAAAGGAATGGTCACATCGAACAAAAAGCTGTTTATGTTGTTGATATGTTGATATTTAATGTGTTTTTACTCTCTCACACTATTCCAGTGTTGGTGAGACGCTGAAGTGCAGGAGGATCAGCAGTGTTTCAGATCGCTGTGCTGCCTCCAAGTGGACGAAAATTCAACTGTGTCTTAATGTGCAGACTCGAGGTTTGAAACCAAGTTTAGAAAGTTGAAACGCAGTGATGTAGAGCAGCTTCATCGTCAGTACATTTACAACACAGATCAGCCAGAACATCAAAACGACTGACAGATGAGGTGAGAAAACATTGTTCATCTCGTTCATCCCCTCATTGGAAACTGCTCCCACTGATGGCATTGCCCTCCACCGGCAGGACAATGCACTCTGCCACAGTGAAAAAGTGATATTGTGATTATTTTGAGAGATATAGTGAAAGATATAATTCATGATTATTATGGATGATTACAGTTTACATCACAATGTTCATTGTCGTTGAAAAACAAGTAAAATCATGTTGATGAGGCCAAACACACATGTTTTACTACATCTGGAGAACAAGCTTTGTAGGCCAGAGCTGCAAAAACACTTCAGATGAACGTGACAAAGAGATCAAGGTGGCGACTCGGCCTCCAGACTCCTCAGATCTCAATCTGGGGAGTCTGTGGGATCCCCGGAACCAGTCCAGCCCATGTCGGCTCCACCTGGCTAAACCCACTGGACACAAACCAGACACAAAATTAAAACCACTGACACCGATCACACACAACAATGTTTTAATAGAGCTGATTGTGGACAACAGGAAGCAGCTGGGAGATGAAGAACACACCCCCTATCTCCATCAATGGTACACAGACAGCAGGACAGCAGCTCTTCTTCCTCTGCAGGCTGAGGAGGCTCAACATGGACTCCAACATACTGTGAAACTTTTACAGGTGTACAAATAAGAGTATCCTGACCAGCTGCATCACAGCGTGTATATTTATGTTATATTTATATGGGCTGTAGCAGTGACAGTGCCTGAATAATGAGTACTTTAACTTACTGAAAGGGGCAGTGTCTAGATATGGAGAAGAAATTCAAGCTCAGAATTTTAATATTTACAGAATTAAAGGTCCAATATGTCAGAATTTTAGTCAAAAACATTAAAAAAATTAACTAAAACTATCAACAGAATGTGAATAAATAACAGTTTTGACATGATGATGTCTCTGTATTGTTTTGCAAAGATATCTCCTGAAGTGAAGATGCTAACCAACTAGCAACAGCCATTTCTGTGATTTTGGCGTAAACACCAACACTCAGCTAACACTGGTGCTCCGAGCTCCCAGTTTAGACCACTAGATTCACGGCTAATCGAGCTAACTAGCTAATGCATGCCACAGTAAGCAGCAGTTAGCGCTTACTCTGGTGATATTAAGGACGTTACATTACAGCGTTGGAGGAGGAGCTCCATTGATTTCTATGGAAGCTGCTCAGTGGCTCGACTTCCCGGGTATGAAATTATCCGGATCTTCCGTGTTGTGCTAGTGCGCTAGAGGTTTCTGCGGACCGAGCCAGCTAACCTGTACCTCACGTGATGCTGTAATTCTCTTCCTGGCGGCTGCTGGGGTGCTGCTACTGCCCCATGAGTAGTGGCTCCTTTAATGAGGTAATAATAACAATACAAACTCAGATATATGTATTTTTTTATTAAGTGAATAAACAAGCTGTTTGAAGCTAGAAAGGTGGCAGGGTCCGCCACATATCAACAAAGTAAAACAGTATAAATTGTGTTGTCCTTCATGAGTTTGTTTATTTTGTTTATTTTAGACATTAAAAAAAAAAAGTCAGCCAATGAAGATCTTCCTCTTCTCATTAACATTTCTTTACCAAAACTACAGACTGCTCCTTTAAGTGAAAGATCATAAACGCTTCCGCCGCCCTCCGTGCTTTTATTGTGAAGGAGCCCCACTCGGAGCTTCGGCGCGCTGCTTCCGGCGGCTCGGTCAGCTCGCCGTTAGCTGGTGTGCAGGCAGCAGGAAGCTTCTGCTGGATCAGGGAACAAACATGGACAGTCAGGGGAGAAAAGTCGTGGTCTGTGACAACGGAACCGGGGTGAGTTCGAGCTCAGGCGGCTCTGTTCGGTCTCTGTCCGTGTCGCTGTCGGAGCTCCGGCGGTGCAGTTTGACAGCAGCACGGAGAGAAGTGGAAACAGGAAGTGAGCGAGAGCTAACAGGCTAACGCGTTAGCTTGTCTGGGTGGGTTGTGTTAGGAATGTGTCTGTCAGCTGGATTCACCTCATTCATCCTGCAGCTGACGGTCACAGCGGGGGGGGGGTTTTATAGTCCAGCTGGTGTTTATGTTTCGCGGTATCTCACTAGTTTAAACGGGAAAGTGTCCGACAGAGAGAAGCTGCGGTGAAGCTAGTTAGCTAACTTGTAACTTTGGCAGTGTAGCGGTATGACAGTTAGCTAGCGTTGCTGCTAAAGTGAGCGCACTGATAACAGCTCCTCACAGCATTTAAGCTAGTTTAGCTTTCTGATCAGTCATTTTATGTCATGACTATAAAACAACATGATTTCCGAGCCTGTGAGTTTAGAGCTACAGTCCCTGGGAGCGTTAGCCGCGTTAGCTAGCTCCTAGCTCCGCTTTGTTTACTAAATATTCATATATATTTGAAGCACAGTCACCACACACAGGCTGGAAACACGAGTTTAAGCTTCTCCCAACATTTCCCCTTGTGTTTGTTCAGTTAGCTAGGTTAGCTCAGTGGCTAATTCAAACAGCCCCGCCCTCGTTAAAAACAGCAGCAGCCGCTTTAATTTCCTCAGCCGTGAACAGTTTGACCGCACAGGTGCGAACACGTCTTTACTGTGTCACCTGTCTCATTGTCATATTATAAATTAAACACGAATTCAATCAATTCGCCCAGTAAACCTGAAGTGAGGCAGTGCGCATGCGTGAGACTTTGGTTGCGGAAGTGGTGGCACTTCTTCCATGTAAGGAAACTTAGAGGCTGCTGCAGCCGCGTGAGGCTGAAGAGACGCAACACGTTTTATAAATCATTGACACCAGGAAGTGTGTTCAAAAACAGAACTAATGCACAGACTGAAACGTGTTCAACTGTTAATGCAAATAAAGACGCGTCAGATTCATTTCCAGGAAATAAATGGGCCAAGATACTGACTGTCATCTAATTTGAACTGCTGAGGCTACAGAGCTCCTACACACCTGAGGCAGGACAGGTGTGTAGGAGAAGACCAAGGCCGACAAAACCAGAAAGAAACAACTGTAGGACTGAATGATTAATAGATTTTAAAGTGAAATCGCTCTTTGAAACAATGTGAATAATGTTGCTGCACATTATTATAACTTTAACTAGTATGTGCAGTATTTAGATGATGACACATCTCACTGTCAGAAATTGTTTACAGTAATGTCCTATTATTTTCTTATTGGAAGTTCTTTGTTATTTGTATTATTATTACTTTATTTATATAATTTAAGTCAAAACTTTTGTGATAACTGTGGGTTTGATTGTTATATGTTCCACACCAATTGAAAAAAAAAAAAAAAAACACTTGTTGGCTTTATATCTTTAAGCTCACGTCTTTTCATGAGACTGTAGATCAGTTAATGTTTTGGTGGTATATCAGTGTGGTAATGCTCCATCACATGTTTTAAATCTGTCACACAGTGAACATTAAACTGATTTTGACAATTGATCGTTCAGCCTTAATTTGGACCAATCAGGTCACGCCACAGACAGACAC
Organism: Pagrus major; assembly: GCF_040436345.1. Taxonomy (NCBI): domain Eukaryota; kingdom Metazoa; phylum Chordata; class Actinopteri; order Spariformes; family Sparidae; genus Pagrus; species Pagrus major. The sequence goes on along the minus strand of NC_133215.1, from coordinate 3,233,051 downwards.
CCCTCATAATCCCATGACACACAGCTGGACCAACAAAACTACACCACTGAATGAAAACACTGCAGAATCAGACAGCAGAAACACGGAGGCTGAATATACGGTGCTATAGGTCCACAACAACATTAAGACTTTTTAAACCATTTTTGTAAAAAGCATCATAATAGGAAAAAAAGTATATATCAATGAAAATGTGCGTGTTCACGATAGAAATAGTATAACAGTATAAATATAATACAACAGTTGGTTGGTGAGAGCTTAATGTGTCCTCGAACAGCAAAAGAAAGACGGATCTCGGCTATGAAGAGGCTGATAAAGACAAACTGTGACTTCAGACGACCATGTGATGAAAAATTACTTGAGAAAAAGAAGAAATACACTAACATGACTCTAATCTCATCAGAAAATGACACCGCCCACCTCATGACGTCGATAGCTGAGGTTAGAGTTGTACTTAGATGAGCTGTCTGATCGATATCTGACCTTTTCTAAGCCGGTCAGATGTTGGTCAGACGTGACTGATCACCATGCGGTTCTGGTTCTGCTCAGCTCGTTTGCTGTTGCACACTAACGTTGATTCATGAAGCTGCAGCTGATGAAACTTCACCACCTGCATGAGCCTCAAAACAAATTATAGTCTGAAGGAGTCCAGAAACATTTGAAGGACAAAATCGTTTCTTATTCAGTTTTTTATATAATAATTATTTATGGCTTCACAATATGGTAAAAAAAATACGTTATTATATTTTGACAGATATTACCACTGTGATATGATTCACAATCAGAGGGAATCTTCATTTTTACATCACAATTTTCATTTTTGGCCATATTTCAATTTAGGTAATGTTCGATTAATGGTGAAGCTTTGTTATTATGTATAAATACAGTATATTATTTTATATATACTTGTTGAGATCCTACAGTACAACACACAGTACTCAGCGAACATGTATTTAACCGTGTTATTTAAAACGTGTATGTTTCCTTTTTCTTCTTTCAATCTTGTTCTAGTTTGTTAAGTGTGGATATGCAGGCTCCAACTTCCCCGAACACATTTTCCCGGCGCTGGTCGGCCGGCCAATCATCCGCTCCACAGCCAAAGTCGGCAACATTGAAATCAAGGTAACGTCGCCTTCCTGAGGCTCTTTTTTATTCCTGGAGTTCAAGAAGGCTCGTGGCTCCACGAGGCCTTAGAGTCAGAAGAGTTTGCAAGTTTGCATCTTAACCAAATGCTGCAGCAGCTTCAATGATTTACCGAACATAATGAAGAAAAGTGTTTCTCTCAGTCTGCTGAACTGTCGACCTTTGAACTCTCACAGGACCTGATGGTGGGCGATGAGGCCAGCGAGCTGCGCTCCATGTTGGAGGTGAACTACCCCATGGAGAACGGCATCGTCAGGAACTGGGACGACATGAAGCACCTGTGGGACTACACCTTCGGCCCCGAGAAACTCAACATCAGTTCACGCGACTGCAAAATCCTACTGACGGAGCCGCCCATGAACCCCACCAAGAACAGAGAAAAGATTATCGAGGTGGGTCACTGCAGAGATAAATGAGACGTGTCATCAGGACCGTGATCTTCACTGATGATAAAACTGTGCAGAAACAAGAAACAGCATGAATGTATGTGTCTTTGTGTTTCTGCCTCCAGGTGATGTTTGAAACGTACCAGTTCACAGGAGTTTATATCGCCATCCAGGCCGTCCTCACTCTCTACGCTCAAGGTGCGTTTGTGTTCGCAGCATTACAGACATTTTTTTGACCACCGGTGGCGCCGTAGAGCGATGTTGCTACACACATGCACTCCACGAGTACAGCATGAGTCACATGATGCACGTTCTTGTTTCAGGCCTGTTGACTGGAGTCGTAGTGGACTCCGGTGATGGCGTCACTCACATCTGTCCCGTGTACGAGGGCTTCTCGCTGCCTCACCTGACCCGGCGCCTCGACATCGCAGGGCGGGACATTACACGCTACCTCATCAAGGTACCGGCAGCAGCTCACACCGAACAAATGTCAAAATAACCTTCTACCTTCATGTCAAATTTAATTTATGATCTCTTCCAAATTTGTTTCCGTTTTTTAGATTATGTTGATGTTTCAGTCTACATACATGTGGCTTACATGTTGTTTACATTAGTGCTTTTACAAAATTTAAAATGAATGATAATAACCACCAGATCCTGTCCTGTCTGTCCTCCACCAGCTGCTGCTGCTGCGAGGTTACGCCTTCAACCATTCAGCCGACTTCGAGACGGTGAGGATGATGAAGGAGAAGCTTTGCTACGTGGGTTATAACATCGAACAGGAGCAGAAGCTGGCGCTGGAGACGACGGTGCTGGTCGAGTCGTACACGGTCAGTCACGTTAATGAACTATAACGTATCTGATTCTTCGACACTAAAGAGATGACGAGGAGAGAGAAGTGTTGAGGACATTTCTGAGAGGAGGACGTTTGTTGTGTGTCTTCAGCTCCCGGACGGCAGGGTGATCAAGGTGGGAGGTGAGCGCTTTGAAGCTCCCGAGGCTCTGTTCCAACCTCACCTCATCAACGTGGAGGGCGTGGGCGTGGCCGAGCTGCTCTTCAACACCATCCAGGCCGCAGACATCGACACCAGGTGAGCTGCTCGTCGTGTACAGGCGATAGAAAACACTCAAGTTCTGACATCAGAGCAGAAGTCACATTTGAGTTATGACTGAATTTGAATATTTACGGTTGACATGACATGTCAAGAAGTTCCAGCACTCCAGTGTTTGCACTGATTGACGGTGTTGACGCTGTTAAAAAGCTTCTTAAACAGCTTCTTAAACAGCATGTAGATCAATATAGTTCACTAAATCCCTCTGAAACAGCAACATAGGATGACTGACGCCTTCATATAGCACCTAATTATGTCACAAACAACATACAATAACAATGAAGAACACATTTTAACATACTTTGTCACAGCCAGGGTGGAGTAACTTGATAATAATATTATTTAATAATAATAATAATAATAATAATGTGTCTGTGTGATCAGATCCGAGTTCTACAAGCACATCGTCCTGTCTGGAGGCTCCACCATGTATCCCGGCCTGCCGTCCCGCCTGGAGCGTGAACTGAAGCAGCTGTACCTGGAGCGAGTGCTGAAGGGAGACGTGGACAAGCTGTCGGTGAGTACAGGTGTCCAGAAATATGAGGCCTTGAGGTGATGGTGTCACGATCCATCGATCTGGATCAATGGATCAACCCACTGAGCAAAAAACATACAAAGAGGATTGAACCTCGAGCCTCAACCTCAGTAGCCTGCATGAGGTGTGAACTTCACCTGGAGAAGCATTCATCAGCTGTATTGAAAACCATGACCAAAACACACGTCTGTCTCCTTCATCCAAGCTCAGCTCTGTCTTAAACATTCGCACAGTGCGAGCAGCAGGCAGGTGAAGGTATGAAGACGAGAAAAAGACGATGATGATTTTATCTCCTCTCTCAGGAACAAATCAACATGTGTGGAAATATTTTAGATTTTGGAGAAAAGACGCAGAGCATCTCACTCTAACTTGTTGCTCTCGCTACAATAATATTAGCTGCTCAGTTTTTAACAATATCAGACTTAAGAAACGTGTGTGCAGGCCGACACATAACCAGAGACGTAGTGATTTAAACCAGCAGTGAGTAACATCTGCAAACATCTCATCCTGATGAGAATTGTGATTTACACCCCTACATCGAGGGAAGACGTTGAACTTTTAAAAGTGTCCCACTGTTCACATAACTTGTGTAAATCATAGAGATATAAAGACCATAGACTGACATTGTTATTAGCATTTATTTCTAATAATAATGAATGAAACGATCCTTTATTTTCAGTTATTTTTAGATACAAACAACAGAAATACTAGTGAAGGAGTTCACATCACTGCTTCTTCCCTGAGGTTTCTTGTGCAGTAAGGGTTTTGTACCACTAGGAGGTGCTGAAGCAACAGTCTTGTTAATGACTTCAACAGCTCAGAGTCGTCTCCCTTTGTCACGGTCCGTGATGACAAGGTGAAAATATAACCTCTCATTGTTCCTCCGTCTGTCCCTGAGAGGAAGCTCGCTCTGCCGCCGCTCAGGGAAATCCTCCAACCTGTAATTAAAAGACAATCGGTCTATTTTCGGGACCTCACAGGGCGGCGGGGGTTTCAACATGTTGTTATTATCTCTTCCTTTTTCTCTGTTAACACTCTCCGCCTCATCTCCATCGCAGAAATTCAAGATCAGGATAGAGGATCCCCCTCGGCGTAAACACATGGTGTTCCTGGGCGGCGCCGTGCTGGCCGACATCATGAAGGACAAGGACAACTTCTGGATGACGCGGGAGGAGTACGAGGAGAAAGGGACGCGAGTGCTGGAGAAGCTCGGAGTCACCGTCAGATAAAACACAAACAAACAGAAACACTCCCCCTCCATCTTCCCCCCATCAGCTGATATCCATGCATCGCTCATCTCGATGTGTCTGGACGGTCACACCGTGTCTTCGGTTCACGCTCATTTTGTGAAAAGCAAAGAGGGAGGAGTGATGCGGAGGGGTAAGAAGTCTCATGGCGAGGGGGGCAGCGAATCACCAGAGGTCTTGAATATTTGCCCACGACACAAAAAGTACTGAGAATTAAGTGTGGAGGTGCAGGAGGAAGTGCCAAAAGCGCTGCACAACATGGCAGCTGTAGTTAAAGGAATAGTACAACATTGTAGGAAATATGTTTATCTTGGCGAGAGTTGGATGATGATGATGACGCCACTCTGACGCTGGAGCCAGGAGGCGGTTAGCTTAGCTTAGCTTAGCTTAGCAGGGGTAAACAGCCAGCCTGCTTCTGTACAGAGGTAATTATGAATTATTTCTCAGCTGGCAGCAGAGACGTCACACCACAAACTCTTCTGAGGCCCTGGGTGTCGTCTCTCAGGCCACATACAGGCTGTCCTGCATGATGTGGAGGTTGTTGAGGTCCAGGATTAGGAAGGGAAAACCTGCAGAGACTGTTGAGTCCAGGTGTCACGTTGAAAACTCGTTTTAATCCATTTTGGATGTAGAAATTGTGACAACTCAACAGCTGAGGCCTGAGAAAGTGCTTCAGCTTTGTCAAACTCCTGACACAAATGATTATTTTCATTATTGATAAATCTGCCAAATATTTCCTACAATTAATTGATTGTTTAGTTTATAAAATATCAAAAAAAGGACAGAGGAATGCTAGCTGTTTCCCTCTGTTTCCAGTCTTTAAGCTAAGCTAACTGGCCGTAGCTTTATATGATCTCATCATCCAACTCTCAGCAAGAAAGCAAAAATAAGTGTATTTTCCAATGTTTCAAACTTTTCCTCTGGAGATGAGATCATGATGGATGGCATGAATGAGGCAGACTGATCTCTAACGGTTTACTTTACCGGTGATACTCAGTTTTTCTTTTAGAGCTGCTCGTCTGCGAGTATTTCCAGTCGTCTGCCTTCCACACGAAGCCGTTTCTAAGTCGAAGACGACGACGATGATGATTATTAATATTAGTGATGCATTTAAATTCCTTTCCAAAGCGAGACCTCCGCCATGTGAAACATGTGTCACCTAATCTGTGAAAACAGATACTGACATTAAAAATAACGCTCACAGCGTTTGAGATTAGATATCTGAACAAATAGATCGTTACATACTGATCATCAAATAACATCCCCCCCCCTCATGTTTCCTGTTAGTGTGTTTGGATTGACGCTCTGTGCTGTAGGTGCAGCAGGGCAGGCAGCCATTTTTAACTCAGCACCTTGTTTTGACTCTTTGTCGGGACTCTCGCTTGCTTTTAGAGCAGTTCATGTCCTCCACCAGAGGAACCATCAAGATGAAGGTGTGAGATGAATGCATGAGAAAAATCTGAAGGAAACTTGAAGTCTTCTTCTTCCTGAGTTACACTGTTGGAAGGTTTGATTTCAAATCAGTGATCTCAGATCTGTTTCCATTCCTTAGCGATAACAAAGCATCAGATCATTCCTGTAGTTCTGATCCAGGACTGTCACTTTACACATCTGTACATCCAGAGGTTCAGACATTTCAGTCACTGAGCAGCTCTTTAACATTTGTTTGGATCGATCAGGGCTACGCTGTGCTGAGACATATTTCCACGACTTACCAGGTAGTCCAACTTCTTCACTCACTTTCCTCCTCGGCAGCTCCTTTTCTGTCCTGTCTCAGTACGAGTAGATGTGTCATCGTCCAGCTCTGGGTCACGATTACTGATTATTATCCACAAAATCTTCGCTCGAGCCCGCTGAGCTCAGATTCTGAAAAATAATTAATAATTCTGGATCCTTACGTCACAGAAAATGTGACCGAGGTCCGTCTGTACACCTGAGACTCGGCCGTCATCGAGTCGTCTGAGGCTGAAGATAAACTGCTTTTTAACTTCGTGTTCGAGTAGACAGCCAGCGGCATCGTGGACGTAGATGTTCACATGTTTTATACCGGAGGATTAAAATCTCTTGGTGTTCTTTCTTTTCACGACACGTTTTATTTTACCTTGCAGCTCAGTGAGTGAAATGTCTGACTGATGAGTCCTGGATCAGACTCGCTCAGCTTCCTTTATTTTAAATGTATGTTTTTCTTCTCTTTTACAATAATGTGCTTTTTGCCTCTTTCCTCTGACGGACTGTGGATGTGCAGCTGTCTGCTGACCTGAGTCATTCCCCGTGTTCACTGAGGTCCACAGCGAAGCCTTCTGCTTTTAACAGCTGATCTGGGTTCAGTCGTCATCACGCTACAGTTTAGAAGTGATGCGGACAAACTGAACAGCAGGTTCTGGGTCAGATGTTAAAGGGAAAAGGAAAGATGCTGTTGTAAAGGGACAGTTCACCTCAAAATCATAGATACGTATTTTAAAAAGCGATTCTCTTTCCATAAAATCATGGAGCTGGTTACTCAAGATAATCCACAGATTTGTTGCAGAAGGTAGCGTGCATCTACTCATGGACAAGAAGCTAGCTTACTAAGCTAACTAAGCTAGCTAACGTTACAGCTCAGTTGAGGAGGACGCCGTTAATGTTTACAGCATGAGCCACTCGTCCACGAGTAGACGTAGGCTCACAACACATCTGTGGATTATCTTGAGTAACTGTGACGTGATTTCTTGAAAGAGACGTTGCAGCTGAGATGTTAAAATGTTTCTTTTTGGCTCTTTGACCATCACAGTTTGAGTCCATATCTCCAAAACTCAGCAACTCACACCAAAACAGTCTAGATGGATAAAAGACACCACAGCTGAGAGGAGAACTCTTAGATTTTTTGGTGAACTGTCCCTTTTTAGACGAACTCTCCAATTAAAGGTTATTCCATGTTTTTGTCCTGAAGGAGAAAAGGGGGTGTGGCTAGTCGAGGTACATGATGCAAACATCTGGAACCACAGATGATCTCATTGGTTGAGACAGAGTGGAGAGGAAGTGATGTCACATGAATAATTTAATGAGATCAGAAGTTATGTTTGTTTCTGCAGTCGGGACCGAACTGATGTTCTGATCAACCAATGAGATCATTCTGGGATCTTAAAGGAACAGTTCAGCCAAAATGTAAACTCGGTCATCATCTCCTCCCTCATGCTGATGCAAAGTCAGGTGAAGTCTCGTAGTCCACAAAACATTTCTGGAGCTTCACAATAAAACAGAGTTGCAGCATTCTGACAACTGAAGCAGCTGGAGACTTGATTTAAAACAGAAAAACAACCAAAAACACAAAAGAAATTCTCCAAAACTCCATTAAAACTTTGCCGAATTATCTATTAGTACTTTCTTTTTGCAGTGTACTCATGTTTGCACACACAACCATCACTGGGTCACTTTGATACTGAAGAAAAATTAAAAACATGATGCTTCTAAGGTGAGAAAGAAAAAAAGCTGGAGACTTGTTCTTCCATTTTAAATCAAGTCTCCAGCTACTTGAGTTGTTCAGGAGAAACATGTGCAGAACTTGCCTTAGAAACTTCATGTTTTTAAGTTTTCTTCAGTATCACAGTGATGCAGTGACAGTTGTCTGTACATCCACATGTTCACTGCAAACAGGAAGTGCTAATAGATAATTCTGCAAAGTTTTAATGGAGTTTTGGAGAATTTCTTTTGTTTTTTTGGTTGTTTATCTGTTTTAAATCAAGTCTCCGGCTGCTTCAGTTGTTTAGCAGAATGCTGCAACTCTGTTTTACTGTGAAGCTCCAGAAATGTTTTGTGGACTACGACACTTCACCTGACTTTACATCAGCATGGAGGGAGGAGATGATGACTGGATATTAATATGTGGGTGAACTGTTCCTTTACTGGAAGTCTCACCATCGACATTAAGAAAACTTCAGAGCGTAGTTTGAATTTGCATTCGACTGATCGTGGATCTTTGTTTTCTTGTTCCTGGTGACCACACTTCCTCCTCTCCTTCCTCGGCCGTACTGACGATGAATTTGTGGGTTTGAAGTTTGATTTTTGTGGGTCACTGAAATATTATTTGTTATATTAAATAAGAATCTGGTTTCAGGAAGCGGAGACCACGTAAGAAGCTGGTATTTGTGGTTTTCCGTCTCGGTTCTTGTGTGTATATTGGAGGCACTTGGCTCACATATATAAATATAAATGTATAATTTCCTCTCGACAACACGGTCATCAAGTGCCAAGTACAGTTATTCTTGCTGGATATTATTTTTGCTCGTCCTTTTTATGTTTTGTTTATAGCATAACTGCCAACCGCTGATTTAAATAAAGCAAAGTGATTTATAGACGCCCGCTGCTGCTGCTGTGTCTTCATGTCTGTTGTCTTAAATAGCGGCGACTCTGTCCTCTGCTGAGGACGGCGAGACGGCGGATTAAAGGGGAACGATTTAGAAAGAAGCACTTCATCTATTTTGGTTTGGTTTTTAAGGATTTCCGGAGCCGACAGAGACTGAATCAACAGGACGGACAGGATGTGTGTCTCATTACGGGTGTTGGAGGATGAAACCTGCTGCTTTAGACGGACGCTGCAGCAGAACCAAACTCTGGGCCCGGCTGCTTTAATGTGGGGCAGTGACTGAATCACACCAGAGCGACTCCGGCTCACCTTGATGACCTCACATGCTCTTCTATCCATGTTGACTCTAAAATAGATATTAAATATGCAGCTAATGAAGATGTTAGTCGCACATTTACTGAATAGAATGAAACACAGGCTAAAATAAATGAAGATAAATAAATAAAAATAAATTCAGCAGCCCTGAAGCTGTATTTTGGGGTCAAACATATTATTTCCTCTGTTTTCCCATAAAAACAAGTTAAATTGTATCTGTTTTCTTGAGCCCACGACTTATTTAAGTCTTTATCATGAGATAACAACTGTTTTTGTTCATTTGAAAGTCGTTTCGTTAATCACACATCTGTGCTCGCTGTCTATCATTTGGCTCGTTCAGTGTTTTCAGTCATAAACTCAATGGAGGTCGTGTACATGATACGTGCTGCGTTCAAGTCGCGAGAGCGTCGCTGCACGGAAATGGCGTCTAGCAACAGAGGCTAACAGTTTAGCAAGCTAGCGAGCGGGTAACGTGATTCAGGAAATGCAAAGACATCAGAAAGACAAAAAACAACTTTTATCTTGGACACGTTATAAAATGAAATAAAAATACAAAATCTCTGTACGACTAAAATGACAATATATTCATTAAATCAAACCTCGCAAACAAACACGTGTTTCTACACTGAGGTCGTGATGTCATGAATGCCACAAGAGTGGAGCGTGTGCATATTATGGACTCTTCTTGTGAACACAGGAAATAACGACCCCGCCTGAAGGCAGCACAACTTCAGCTTGTTGTTGAGGTGAAGATGCACCTGAGAAAAACAATAAAAACATTGTGTGTGTGTGTGTGTGTGTGTGTGTGTGTGTGTGTGTGTGTGTGTGTGTGTGTGTGTGTGTGTGTGTGTGTGTGTGTGTGTGTCGGGCCCCCCCAGCAGAGTGTGACGCCTGTCTGGGCCTGATTTACTGAGGCCCCAGTGAGTCTGCCTGCCTCGCTTTGTTTACTCGGATGAAATCTGAAACAAATGTGATGGACCACCAACCCCGCCGACACACACACACACACACACACACACCGCCCCTCCCAGCTCATCCTGCTCTCAACATAGACACCACTCTGTGTGTGTGTGTGTGTGTGTTTTCTTCAGCTCTAAATTAACACGAGTGCTGATCCGATCTGATCTGATCTGATCTGATCCGTCCACTTCAGAACGTCCCAACAGCTTCAGTTGGATCTCACCTCTGATCACTGATTCTTCTTCTGCTGTTTTCTAATCAACAACCGACTCAAAAATCACCTGACACCATTTAATTTAACCTCTAACGATGCCTCAGATCTTAAACGTTGATCATAAAAAGTAACCAGTAACTAAGGTTTCAGAAAAATGTGAAGTAAAAGTAAAATGTTTAGAGCAGCAAGTATAAAGCAGGATAAACTACTCAAAACTCAAGTACAAGTACCTCAAAACGGCGCTTAAACGCAGTACTTGAGTAAATGTACTGAGTTATGTTCCAAACACTGCTGAGCAGCTTCTGGCCTGATGAAAGACACCTTTTAGTTCAGACACTGAAGATAACGAGACGTCTGTTAAAGGAACAGTTCAGCCAAAAAGTAAACTCAGTCATCATCTCCTCCTGATGATATGAAGTCAGGTGAAGTGTCGTAGTCCACAGAACATTTCTGGAGCTTCACAGCATTCTGCTAAACAACTGAAGCAGCCGGAGACTTTTTTAAAAATGTAAAAAACAACTAAAAAAACAAAAACAAAATACTCCAAAACTTTGCTGAATTATCTATTAGCACTTCCTGTTTGCAGTGAACCTGTGGATGTACAGACAACTGTCACTGGGTCACTGTGATACTGAAGAAAACTTAAAAACATGAAGTTTCTAAGGCAGGTTCTGCACATGTGAGGAGCGTCTTTCTTTGAGGGTTTCAGTTCAGCAGCTAAGTGAAGATTTGGACTTAAAAGGGTGAAAAAAAGTCTTTTGAATCCATTCAGGCGTTCGTAACGGCACCAAATCAACAGCGTCATGTGTAAAAAAGGATCCGACGAGACGCAGTGTAACATGATGATGATGTGTCACGTGTGCAAAACCCAAATATTTTGAAACTTTACATTTCTTTATGATTTGGTTCCGTTTTCAATGTTATGTTGTGACGAGGCTTAATATAAATATTAATAGATTTCCGCTTCAACTATTTATTTACTTTCCCATTTAATTCAACATTATAACATTTTATAATTATTTATTAATCTGTATATATAAATGTATTTATTCCTGTATTTATCTTTACTTTTCTGCTCCATTATGCTGATGAATACTTGGTTATAGTTAGTAAAAGATCACGTTCTGCATTAAAATACCTGTTTGTGTCGCCACAAAGACGACTGGAAAATGTTCCAACTCTACGAAGAAGGACAGGAGGTGACAGGCGAGACTAACCGCCGTTCAACAGAGATGACAAATGATTTTTATTGCCACGTTGTGCTGGTATTTAGAAAGCAGACGCTGTTGTGTTGAAATCACACGTGTAAGTAAAAACTGATTTTTCCCCGGAGATAAAAAACTTTCAGTCAAACATGACGACTCTCGGATGTTTTCACGTGACGCCGTGCTGCCGTTGTTCCTCCGGCTCACTGTGTTTGTGTCTCGGCTACAAGATATTTAGATCAGAAACAATTACACAACCGCTCCACACCCAACCCAGCGCACACACACACACACACACACACACGCCTGCGTTTGTCCACAGGCATTGTGGGAAAGCGGCCTCTCCCTCCGGCTGCCGCAGGATGCCGTCTCTCCCTCTCCTTCTGTTGTTCTACGGGCTCAATAACATCCTGGTTCTTGTCCTGCGGCGCTGCCAGCTCTCACTTAACTGAACGCTGAGGTGGCACCGGAGCCTCCAGGTTCTTATTGGACCCGGGCCTGCAGCCACGAGGCCCGTCGTCATCCGGCCTGCAGCTCAGAGAGAAGCCTGTGTTTCAGGCACCGGCAGGTCGTTTATAAAGAGTTTGTGTTGCAGCATCAGGTTTGTAACTTGTAATTCATTAATGTCTCTTTTTGGGGCCAGAAACAGAATTTCAAGTGTATGAGTCAGAAAAGAAAGACAAAAGTACACGAGACTCACTGAACACTGCTGTGAGATACTGTCTGACCTTGTATCTGACACGGTGTTTGTTATAATCCCTGAGCTGTAACACGAGAAGCTTCGATTGTTTGTCGTTTGTTCAACAAAGGGTTTAAAAAACGGTCACAGGAAAAGGAAATGACCAAAATGGAAACTTCCATTTCGTTATGCAACAAAAAGTTAAACGTCAAATCCCCCAAATTTCTGCTCAGTTGACACCAAAGTCCTCACGTTTTGATATAATATTCCCTGAATATGTTATTAAGAGTCGTTACAGTGGCTCTGAATCATGAAGTTTGTCGTGACAACCATCAAAATCCAGTTTGTCCTTAAATTCTCCAAAATAATTTAATATAACAACGAAAATGTGTTATTCTTTTTACAATCCAAAACTAAACATAGACAACGTGTTTGAGGACATTTTGATTAAAGTTATCGTGTGATTGTCTCGAAACACACACACACACACACACACACACACACACACACTCTCTCTCAGTGTAAACGTCACCACCAGGCTGTGTTTGGTTTCCAGATGATGTATTTGTATTTGTACACGTCTCATTGTCTCTTTTTTCTGTTAGAAGAGATTTTTACATCCATCATATTAGAAACAATAAAAAAATAGAACTGAAAATGTACATCATACACTTGATACATATACATATATATATATATATTCTGTTTTTTTTACATAGGTAAAAATGTGAATTATATAAAAAAGACAAATCAATGAATTCAACCTTTGCTGTATTTTGTTTTCTGAACTGTACATCAGGACGTCAATGAAGAGGAGGCTTCAGGCACTTTCCTTTTTTAATAGCTGAAGTGGACGCAGACGCCGAAGACGCCGCGTCCAACAGACAAACTGCTTTTTGTTCACTTTCCTCGCCACCGATAGAAAAGTAAACGTGGGGGAATCTTCTCTACGACGCATGGCAGCAGTATCACGAAGCTCGATCGACAGGAGACACAGCAGAGAGGACGGACAGACAGACAGACGGACGGACAGACAGACGGACAGACAGACAGGTCGATGACAGAGGCCTTCACTCCTGATTGCAGCTCCACGGAGCCTCGAGTCCCTTTTTTTAAATGAAAGGTGCTTCATGTTGGATTCAGCAGCGTGTCAGTGGTTTTATAAGATGACGACAGTTTAATCTGTAACATTTCAACCAACCGTCGAACAAAATACCTGATGACTCAGCTGGTTGGTTTCTACGGAGCCTCCTGAGGGTCATGGCGAGAATTTTTCAGGAACACTTCTGCGTTACATCGCAATCCTCGTCTCCTCCCGCTCCCTCTGAGTTGTGTTATTATGGATCGAGCACAACAAACTCTTGGGCCTCTCCTGTCGAGGTCGCTCGTCCTCCGGAGCTGCTCGCAAAACATTTGGCGAGGTAACGCACAAGTACTCCTGAAAAAATCTCCCCACGACCCTTCAGGAGCTCTGTGAGTTTCTAATGTCAATCAACAAGATTAAAACTCTCACATGATCCTAAGATTCATTTTATAAAAACAAAGAGCAACAGTGGAAAAAACTAATGTTGTTGTTTTATCGCCTTTTTACCAATAAAAAATAAATAAGAAGAATAAAAGAAAGAAAATGACGAGGACAATATTAATTTGACAACATATTCACCAGTTTGCTCTTGTACGCGGTGTCGAACACTGATTCACCTGTTTCAGCTTCAGGTACAGTCGGACCTCCGTCTGTTCGTAAAGACTCACAACTCTGTAAAATGAGCACAAAATCTTAAAATGGAGGATTCAGAGTGGATCCAACTGGTGTCAGGACACTCGTTAGTGAGACGTGTTAATGAAATGTTCCGGTTTTATTTACTGACCGGAGAAAGGAAGCAGTCGTGATTTAAAGATGTGATGTGATGCAGAGAGACGTCGTCTGGATTTATTCACAATCAGAGGATGTTTGTTGTTTATTGATTACTGCAGATCTCTAATGTCGATCGATGCGACTGTTCCAGGGCAGATACTGATTATTAGAAATGACAGAAAAACTGATATTTTTACAAGTTGCAGCCGGTGTCCTACACGGCGCCTCAGAGCCAGGATTGTTTACGCTCTTGTCCCTGACATCTGGAGCTTTGATCGGCCAGCGTCGGGCCGTCGGGGAGCGTCTGTGGCTCTAGTTGTTGCTGCATCGTTGGCACTCGTCGGTCTTGGTCGGCAGCTTTTCGGTAGAAACTGAAGCCCTCTGAGTCTGTCGCTGTACGGGTCATGATTTCAGTGCCGCGTCTCCTCATTTTTTCTCCTCCTCCACTTCTTATCAGACGTATTCTGGATTAGAAGTGAACACATCAGCGAGAGTGGAGTGGAAAACCGCTGCTTTATCATAAGAACGGTTTGTACATCCTCGCCTGGTGGGTTGGAGGGTTATTTTGCAGAACGTACGAGCTGGTTGGCCGTCAGCTGTAGTCCGTGGTGCGTTCGAGTGCATCTTTTTGACTGAGACAAAAGAGACGGGAGGCGACGCAACAGTCAGCTTCATCGACGCTAAATCTTTGGTATTGATCTGGTGTGTTTGGGCCTTTAGGTTCCTTCAGCCACCGCGGTCTGAAGTCGTCACTGCTGTCGTGTGACAACGTGACAGCTGTTTTCACGACTATACGAAAAATGTCCCGAACGTGGTCTGAATCGATCAATCTGTCGTTTGCTGAACAAAAAAACAAAGTGGTTTCCCCCCGACAGGACCGACGTTAGGAGTTACATTAATGTGGACGCTCATCGCTGCTGTGGAAACACACAGAGCTCCTCCTGAGGCTCCTCGTCCCGGGGGAAGGGTCCTGCGATGGGGGAAATTCAAACCCTCCTCCACACTGTAACTGACTCCCTCTGGACTGATTGCAGTAGATTCAGATCACCTGTTGCAGGTGAGGACACTGACTCCTGATCAATGAGTGACAGCAGCTTGGATCGTCCCCCTCAGAGCCATCAGGGTGTGAGACGGCCTGTAGTGAAGCTGAAGAGTCGGACAGAAGCTCTTCAGGTTTCTCTGCCGTCTTGTTCCTTCTAGTTAAGAGAAACCCGCAGCATTCCTTATAAATATTTATTATTGTTCATATTTGGTTTTTAAGGCATTTTTCTGCCCGTACAGCCACAACACAGCTGGACAGTCCCAGAGGGAAGTGGGTGTACATGTCTGGTGACAAAGCCAGAAGTCACGTCGACCTCAAACATCTCAAATGAGATTTAAAAGTCTCTAATACGTTGAATCAAACGAGATGAGGTTAAAGTTTGAGGTTCATCTGTCCATCGCTGTCAAGATTATGACAGATTATTGTTGTTATTTGATTCCTTTCATCTTCTGAAAATGCATTTTTCCTGAACTCTGCCTGCACCGTCAGACTTTGTGCTCATCTTGTAAAAATGTTGTGAGATCGTTCTTCAATCAATCATCAATCAATGGAAGAAGAAACATTTCTAAATAAGAAAAATGCTCTTTGAAAATCATGAATTAGTAAAGAAATTGGTAGGAATTTAGTACGGTAGCATTGTTATGCGTTGGGAGTTGGACAATCCTGGTGTGAAGTGGGCGTAAATGTCAGGAGTGTCCTGGAAAGTTATGGAAACTGTTGAACAAAGAAAATAAAACTGAATTTGACAGAGTTGTTTCTGAAGCCTTCAAACATCTCAAATGAGATTTAAAAGTCTCTGATAAGTTGAATCAAACGTCATGATTATGACAGTCGTGACACATTTTTATGATTTCCTGTTTTGATCTTTCTCAAACCTGCACTTTCAGACTTTGTGCTCATTTTCAAGAAGATGTCGTGAGATCGACTTGTTCGCTCCACTTCCTGTTCTTTCACTTTCACTTGTCAAGCATTTTTTTAAATCAACCAATCAAAGGAGGAGCATTTTTTTAAAGGAGAAAAAGTGGAAAGTGTTTTTAACTTAACTCATAACACAACCTCTCGAGGATGTTTCTGGCCTTTGCGTCTATTTCCACCGATAAAAAGACTATTTTTGATAAACAAACCTCCGACAGACGCTTCAGATACATTCTTGAGCGCACACACAGATAATGAACCTCCCTTTCCCACACACACACACACACACACACACACACACACACTTTAAGCTTAAGTATCTGAAGCAGTGTTGTGTCATAGCTTTACTCTTACCAGTTTTTCTTCTTCTTACCATCAAACCAACCTCCAAACCAGTGAAGACGTACCAGTGTGACCAGTACATCAGTATGTCAGGCAGCTGGTTCAGTGAGGTACAGCTGTGACATCTACTCGTTTACTTATTCAGATTTAAATCCAACCTGCCGACAGACAGTTTTATGAACGTTGGCGTCATCGTGTTTCTGGTTCACCTGGCTGAGGTCTTACTGGTCAGACTGGTTTATCTGGGAGCAGAGCAGAGCAGCTGTCAGACCAGTGAAGTGATCTGCTGACCATCAGGACACCAGAGCTGTGAAACATGATGTCACCTTCACTGTGTGAAGAGAGTTCAAGTCTGCTGACAGCAAATGAAGAATGTGCTTTCTTTATGAGAAGTTATGAAACGATAGACCGAGAGCTGGAGTCGGGACGGTGTTAGCCTAGCTTAGCATAAAGACTGGAGGCAGGGGGAAACAGCTAGCCTGGCTCTGTCAACGCCAACTGAGTTTTATTTCTTAATTTCTGAAAATGTGACAATTAAACAAACTATAACGTGTTTTTTTTTGTAGCTGTTGATTGTTGGTGGGCATTTTAGACAGAGCCAGGCTAACTGTTCCCCCCTGCTTCCAGTCTTTATGCTAAGCTAGGCTAATAAAGTGAAGGTGAAAATGTTTTACAGCTGCAGTTTCCTCCACAAACTTTCATTCTGACCTCACACAACGCTGAAGAAATGACATATTCAAGCCTCTAAAACACGAGTGTAAAAATATACCTGTACCTGTTTTCATACATATACATATATATATATATATATATATATATATATATATATATATATATATATATATATATATATATATATATGTATATATATATACATATATATATGTTGTTCAGTCTCAGTGAGGTTTGGTGCCGTTTGGTCCCAAATGTCACAAAAGACATAAAAACAAAAAAAACAGGGATCTTTTTTTCTCCATCTGTTCAGACAAAGTTCTTCTCCTTCTTCTGAAAATCGGAGACGAGACAAACGACAACAACAACATAAATATCACAGCGGCCTCGCTTCCTCCCATGAGTCCTTGCTGTCACTGTGAGGAGGGCGGGGCCTGCGGCGCCTCAGCCCACGGCTTTGTGTTTCCCGCCGCAGCAGTGGCAGGCCACGCCGCAGCGGTAGCACGCCCTCAGGGGGGCGTAGCAGCACATGCAGGGCGCCAGCAGCGACAGACCCACCAGCGCCGTCCAGCGCAGGCAGAAGCGCTCGTCGCTGGTGTCGCAGGAGCAAGGGTCCGAGTAATCCCCCTCCGGGTCCGACATGCAGTGATACAGCAGGCTGTCCGCGCACCACATGAAGCTGACCCGCCTGATGCAGGTCTGAATGGGGTCCGGTGCTTCCTGGCAGCGGCCCCGCCCGTTGTCCTCATGGTTGAACATGTCCTGACAGTAAACGCAGCGCGAGCGCTCGCCGTCCTCCTTCCGCCTCTTGCCTTTAGGCTGCAGGGCTCGCGGCTGCACCGTCACCACCGCTCTGTGGCCGCTGCCCAGCTCCAGGCAGCCGGGTTTGCCGTCGCAGCCTCGCTGCACCTCGCAGCTGAGCGGGTACGGGTACGTGTAGTCGTGTTTGGGCGGCTCGCTCTTGGTGAAGTGTACGTAAGCGTCGAGGTTTTCGGGCTGGGTGAGTTTGTCTCGTGTGGAGTTGGTGAGGCGGTAATCCTCGTAGCGGGTGAGCCAGGTCCGCTCGCGGGGGTTGATGCGCACAATCTCTTCCTCCTCCACCTGGAAGCTGACGTGACGAGGGAACATGTGCACCGCCTGCAGAGACACAGACATGGAGACAATGTTGAGGTCAGCAGAACGTGGAACACAGCTCGTTATGGTTCGCTGAGTTAAATGAGTTCCTGTTCATAAATAAATCTCAACAGAGGATGTTTGCAGCGTGTTGGGCAGAGCTGCTGCTGCTGCAGATCCAGACCAAACACCTGGAGTCTCATCAGATTCTGTTCTGACCCGACGGGAGGAGAGCTCAGAGATTACTTTGTAACTTGTGGGATTAAAAAGTGGATTTATCTTCACTCCTGTTTATCAACCTGACTGCAGCAGTGATCTGGAGGTGACCTCCACTGTCGGGTGGTTCTGTTCTGTGATGTTGACTGCTGACTGGAGCTGGAGGGGAAATGGACTTTACTTCATGAACGTAACGTTACAGAGAGGAGACAGAGAACCAGAACCAGAGTCTCTGCTGAGCGCTGACTTCACTCACCTGGATTCAAACATGTCGCTCGCTTGCTTGCAGCTAACATGCAGTAAACTAATCTCGCTGTTTGGGGCGAATAAACACAACTAATGCAAATAAAAAGAAATGATCCTGTGATCGAACTGACTTCTGCTGGTGGTGAACACACCGTTAGACAACCACCATCGCTGGTAAAAATCTACATGACGTGACTCAGACGCTTCACAGACGAGGTAGTGTTATAAACCTCTAAGTTGGAGGTAGCGACAAATGAAAAACTTGGTTGGAAACATTTGGGAAAATGTCAGAACTCAACAACATGTAGAACAAAGGTCTGGTTGTTGTTTTTTAATTTTCTATTCTTACGATTCTTATTTCCTCACCAGTCCTTTCGCTCTTCGTAACTCAAGGGTCCGTGTGGAGTTAAACTTGTTTTTCTACGAGTGTGTTCCCACTTTGTTTATCTCGTGCGGCGACGTGATTCACAGACCTGCTAATTGTTTCACACTATTCTGCTGATTAACAGGTGGCGGCAATGAAAGAAGAAGACCGCCGGAAAGTAAACGAGGACGTAAACACATCTGGATTGAAAATATTTAAAAAATCAGCTGTGCAGATGTTTTTTATGCCGAAGGAACACACAGTGACACACACACACACACACACACACACTGCTTCCCTCCACTGTGTGATTGTGTAACACTGGATGTAAACACGACTTCAGCTGGTTTACAGGAAACTCCACAGAGCGCCTGTAAGTCAAACGAGATCCAAACTGTTTAACCAGGAACCAAACTGAAAACAGGAGGCATCATGGGTAATAGAGGCTGAACTGTTCAGAGGTCAGTACTTCTAACTATCGGCCTAACTACATACCACCGGCTGCAGTTAGCAGCAGTTAGCGGTGCAGTCACCGGCCTCCTTCGGGCTCCTCTGCAGCTCTTTGCCTCCTCACTTACTGTCAGCAGTCGATCTGTAAAAGACGTCAAGCTGAGTCAGACTTTTAATCATTCGGAGTCGGATCACTCCCACTCACCTGGTCCAGGAAGTAGTGATCAGAGGTCCGGTGCTGCTCGTAGAAATGTCCCAGGATGCAGTGGTGCCGACGGGCCTCGCAGAAGTTGGGCGGGGCCAGCGTGTGCATCGCCGGCTCTCTCTTCTGGGACGAGTTGGACGAGCTGTCGGTGGCCGTCTGGAAGGAAGAGGACAGAGAAGAGGACGGCGTGAACAAGCGCAGACAGGTGGGGAATGATTAGCTCCGTAACGACATGGCCACACCCCTATCAGTGATGTCACAGCAGGTGTTTTGGCTTTGATACCTGATTGAAAACACCTGCAAGAAAGTAGAGACAGCTTTTAAAACTTTTATTTTCATGAGCGCTTAAAGGCTTTTTAAATTCTCAATGTTGGCTTGAAAGTCGAACATCATCGTGACGTCACGCTAACAACAACAGTCACTTCCTGGTGGACGGTTCGACGGCAGTTTACAGACTGTTACATTTAAAGATATGTAGTTAACCGCAGTCCGACGTCTCTTCTGTGGATATTTTATGTATTTTGATAAACAGAATCTACCCAACAGCTACATCTCGGACTAACTACGAGTTTTGGGTAAAATCAAGCTGTCATTTTGTTTAGTCTGTTGCCCAACACGTAAATTAGGTCTCCAATAATGCAAATAAACATCACTGAGACAAAGAAAGAAAGAAGTTCATGTCGAACATTTACTGAAAGAACAAGAAGGCCGAAATAATGAAGAATTAGTCAGAGACAACGTTTCACAAAGTTTATAAAGTTTCTCCTAACTCAACAACTCACTAAATTGAACGTTTTTTAAAGGGAGTCTGGTCACTTTCTCCACAAGTAGCCCATGTTGGTTATTGTTGTATGTGAAATTTGACATGTTTACCAGCAGTAAATTGTCTTCTTTCATAAATGAGTATAAATGGTGAAATCAGTGTAAACAGTGTGTTCAAACAGCTGCTTAATGTTGGCAGGTTGGACAATCTTTAGTCGCAACAAACCAACACTTTTTACAGGGAAAAACAACACCTCATGTTTTGCATTTAATGCCGATTTTACAAGAAGGTCTAAATAGGTAAGAATTAGTCAGAGACAGAGTTTCACAAAGTTTATAAAGTGACTCCTAATTCAACAACTCACTAAATTGAGACATTTTATAAGGGAGTCTGGGGACAAAGAAGTCGCCTATACTGGTTACTGTTTAGTGTATCTGTAAAATGTGACATGTTTAGCGTGAATAAAATGTTTCTTCTTTCATAAATTGAGTGTAAATGGTGAAATCAGTGTAAACAGTGTTCAAACAGCTGCTAAATGTTGGCAGGTCAGACTTTAGCACTTTAGACACAGAAGCAGACAGGCTGGTACAGCCATGCTGCCACAAACTGACACTTTCTACAAGGAAACACACAACTTACTGTTTTCATTTAATGCTGAATTTACAAGAAGGAGACAATGGTTCAGAATCTGTCAGAGACAGAGTTTCATAATGTTTATAAAGTTTTATGCTACTCAACAACTCCTAAAATTAGATGATTTGTTAAGGGAGTCTGGTGAAATTGTGGTTAATAGTTGGCTTCATATATTACATTTAATGCTGAATTTACAAGAAGGCACCAATGATGTACAATTAGTTCTTTAGCCTCTTTGGTATCGAAAGGGGAGTCGGGTTTTGTCTTAAGTGTGATGCTCGCTGCCATCTGTTCTCTAACAAAGTGCTGCAGTGTGACATCATCGACCTTTGTCCTCTTTGTGTGTCTTTACCTCCACCTGAGAATCAACCTGCTGTGTACAACTGTGAAAACACAGCAAGGAAATCATGAATTCAGAAGATCTTGGTTCTCCTCTGAAACCACCTGAGCTTCACTTGAACGTGTCCTGACCCTCCACCAGACCTCTGTGTGCAATTAGACAAGAACGACGGAAAAGACTTAAAGACCTCCAGAACCAAAGCAGCGAAGCAGAAACGTCTCTGAAGTCTTTGTGTTTTTATTGGGTCTGTGCTAAATGAATCCCAGCCCGGTCTCGCCGCCTACGGCCCTGCGAGCGCCCGGCGCAGCGTGTTGGGTTGCGTCATCCTCGGCAGCTTTCATGTGGATCGCTCGGATCACACAAGAAGACTTTCACAAAGTGGGAAACTGAAGAACCTGCAGAACTGCTCGCTCACATTTCTGGCTTTGTTTTCGCTTCACTGTTTGAATAAAGATGTCACTTCACTGCGGGTTCTACATTTGACTGTTTTTCTTATGGACTTCTGTATGGACTTCGTTACAATCATACAGTTTTCTTTACATTAAAACTTTCTCACCAAAACGCAACGTCAGCATCTTTCAGGCCGACGGTAACAAATACATTTCCAACCATTTGCAGAGTTCTTCATAAAAAATGTTTTGGAGTTTGCAGTGTTTACATCAGCCTGTGGTTTTCTTCTTCTCCTCTTTTTATTAGTGCATTGATGCCCCCAAACTATGTGGAGACGTCACACAGTTGTTCTTGGTCAGTCTTTGAGATAAAGACCAGATTTCTTAACAACACATGAGCGGATTAGACGTGCAGGTCCAGAACATTTAACTTCAAATGACAGTCAAGACACACTGATTTGTTTGTGTGATGACAGGAGATACTAAAGGATTTAAACTTCTCTCTCAGACTCTTTTTATTCGTTAAAACGTAAAAAAGAAAAACAATTAACATCCTCAACACAGTCGAGCTCGTGCACCCTTTAGCTCAGCAGCTACAGCGAAGATTTCAGCAGGAACAAAGTGTGTAAATGACGTCTTTTTAAATCAGTTTGGGATCTCAGAGCTTCTACAGATTTCGGTGACGCTGGACGAGCTGTATGGAGACATGTGATGTTGTTTTTTTGGTTGTTTTTCCGTTTTAAATCAAGTCTCCAGCTGCTTCAGTTGTTCAGCAGAACGCTGCAACTCTGTTTAACTGTGAAGCTCCAGAAATGTTTTGTGGACTACGAGACTTGATCTCCTCTGTTATTCAGCGGCCTCCACAGGAAGATCATGACAGGGAGGGTTTTATTCACTCCTGACGGATGTTGATCTACGTCCTCGTTGTCCTCCGAGTCTTCTCAGCGCTCCAGAGTCGAGCTCCTCTTCCTCCTCTTCCTCAGAGAGCCTGACTCCAGAGCTGTGGACAGGATGGATGGGAACGATCTGCAGCCGGGCGGCTCGGCCACGTTCCCCTCTCTGTCCAAACCAGGCCAGCTATGTAAACAGGCAGCTCAGTGACAGATCACTGACAGCTCACACTCTCTCCTCCAGCTCTGGACCTCCTGTGAAACCATACAGCCCTTTCCTTTCAGGAAAAAAAGAGTCGGACCTGCTCCCTCCATCAGACTTCAAATGTATGGAGAATATTTAAGGGTCAGGGTTGTCTGCGGTTTGGTGCTGGTGGTCTAATGTGTCTGTAATCGAGGTGAACTCCGGACTCAGGCTAGCTGTTTCCCCCTGCTTTCAGTCTATATGCTAAGCTAACCCCGCTAAAACTCAACCTGACTGCAGCTCGTACTTCTTGAGGAAAATCTAGATCTATCTTCTCATCTAGATTCTCAAAATCAGTTAAATATTCAGTCACGACTTTGTAAATAAATTCCTGCAGGCTGTTCCTGGAGATAAAGGCTGTTTGAGGGTTAAAATAGGGTTTAGATCAGGGACTGCATTGTGTAAATGAGGGTCCTCACAAGTATAGAAGTGTGTGTGTGTGTGTGTGTGTGTGTGTGTGTGTGTGTGTGTGTGTGTGTGTGTGTGTTGCTCGGTGACAAAACCAAACCCCAAACAGGACGGCGACGTGTGTCTGGTCACAAACACCACAGGATACCAAACCCCTCCTGTCCTTCATACTTCCTGTCTCACACCCCGCAAAGCACAACACACACACACACACACACACACACACACACACACACACACACACACACCATTGCTGCAAACAAAAGCAGCATCTCCTGTCTGAAGCCAAAATAACAGTCCGGACAGCTCCATGTTCGGGCCGTCACGATATCAGACTTTTACAGTTCGATTATCGACACCTGTCCTCATTTGACAGGAAGTCGGTTCTAACACACTGCACCTTTAAATATCACGGTTGCTCTCGATACAGGTGTGTTACAACACCCCTGCTAGATAAGAACAAACACCAGGAATGTGAATTCTGATGTGTTGCATTGACAATTAAAGGATGATGGGTCCTATGAATGAAGGATGGAGGTGTTCGCTCCTCGTGTTATAACTACGAACAACAAGACAGGAAAAGATCCTGGAAGTTTCTGACACTCAGGTATCGACTTTAAGAGTTTCTCACCGTGAAGACGTCATCGTCGCCGAGCTCCGCCTCATTCTGCAGCGTGGACGAGGACGTGGTCGACCCTGGAGAACACACGGCAGGATCAGTGCGACAGGAACCTTTTATTTCATCAGCTGATTTCACTTTGAACACGTTTTACTTTGTTCAGCCAGAGCGGTTTGAATAAAGGAGGTGAGCAGCTCTATGACGGTCCAGGTCGAGTTTGGCTCGATTCAAATGTAGTACAGGAAAAATATGGGTCTGAGTTGGGCTTTAAATTTGGCAGCACCAGCTCGGGATGGGTCATGATTTCTGAATAATTGGATATTTGAACATTTTCCACTGATTGAGGTCATTAATCCTCTGCGTACCTTCCGTCAGGTCCTCCAGGGCCTTCCTCACGCCGCGGTCGAAGGCTCTGGCGTCAGCTGGACTCTGGAAGGTCAGACCGCACTTCCTGTTGTCGACCTTCCAGTGGTGGAACGTCGGCGTGGCCTTGGTGTAGACCAGATCCTTCTTCAAGAAACACTCCAGGATCACCTGGAATAAATCACAGACGACAGACAGGATGAGACGAATCGTGAACATAAAATCATGTGACCACCAGCAGCATTCATGCATCATCAAAACAACTGTAATAGCTACAGAAAAAGAGCGACAGGTGATTTTAGGCCGCTGTGTTTCTTGCGGCACCCACCTGCTTGTCTTTGAGGCGTTCTCCGTGGATGAGGAAGGTGTTGCGTCCCAGCAGCTCGCTCGGCAGCAGCCTGCACACGCCCACTCTGCTCAGGCATCCGTCCTGCGCCAACCAGCCGCCGCTCGAATCGTCTCTGGTCATCACCACCGCTTTGACGCGCACAATGTAGCTGTCACTGCAACACACCGGAGAGAGACCGTTAGCATGGTGGAGAACTTTTTACTATTTTAATACCAAATACAAGATTTTCTGTCAAGCAGCAAACTTTGGTCCAGATGCTACAGGTTGATCAGGAAGTGTTCAAACACAAGAACAGTCCAAACACACGCCAGAGAGTGAACGGACAAACAACGAGGGCGCTCACTTCATGACCTACGTG
This sequence comes from Pagrus major, assembly GCF_040436345.1. Classification (NCBI taxonomy): domain Eukaryota; kingdom Metazoa; phylum Chordata; class Actinopteri; order Spariformes; family Sparidae; genus Pagrus; species Pagrus major. Next base: position 3,208,140 of record NC_133215.1, on the reverse strand, counting down.
AAGCTTTTCCTTGAACCCTTCACAGTTTGATCTGTAGTTTACGTCTCACACACACACACACACACACACACACACACACACACACACACACACACACACACACACACGCAGGTCGAACAAAACATCTATTGATGAATGTAGGAACAGTTACGCTTCATTTTACAGATATGCAAATGTCCTGTCGAGCAACATATATTCAATTACCACAACACTCAAAATGTATTCTTAATCACCCTGATATTATTCAATCAATATATTCTGATTTTGTAGTTCACAAAACATTTCTGGAGCCTCACAGTAAAACAGAGTTGCAGCATTCTGCTAAACACCTGAAGCAGCTGGAGACTTGATTTAAAACGGAAAAACAACCAAAGAAATGTCTCAGAAGCTCGAGAACCCACCCAGACTACGAAACTGACTTTATCTCAACATGGAGGGAGGAGATGATGACTGGACTTTCTTTTTTTCTTTTGCGTGAACTGTTCCTTTAAGAATCACAATCCATATCGTGATCGCGATGGGATCGAATCGTATCGATCCAGCCCGACAGACGACTGAGAAACCCTGGACTGGACCGACCAATGGTGAGCGAGATCATGTTGCCGCTGCTGTCCAATGAAAACCCGGAGCACTGACAACACCAGCAGCATCAGCAGCAGCATCACTCACCTGTGATCACACACACACACACACACACAGAAAACCGACACAAGCCCGGTCCATCAGCCTGAAGCACGGCAGCGTCGAGGCCAAATACAGACAGAGGAAAAATATGAAGGTTGGGATTTAAAACAAATCTCTCTCTCTCTCTCTCTCTCTCTCTCTCTCTCCATCTTGCCTTTTGTGCTCCGACATCGCTCCTACATCCTGTCTCCACGGTCACAGTGTCACGGCGGCTTCCATCGACGACAGGCTGTCGAGCTGTGCCGCTGCACGCCATCGACGCCACATCCTAACAGGCCGGATAGAGGCGGGAGACGCTGCTGCTGCCTCCTCTCCAGCCTCACACACTCACACACACACACACACACACACACACACACACTGCTTCCCTCCACTGTGTGATTCAGCCTGCCTGTCAAACAGATGGTGCTTATGTGTGTGTGTGTGTGTGTGTGTGTGTGTGTGTGTCTAGCATGAGTCATCACTGCATTTGCCGGCAGCGTGCAGTGACACACACACACACACACACACAGAGGAGGGACGACACACTGGAGTTTGGCTCTAAAATGAGAGAACCTCCATTTGCAAACAGCGACACCTTCACTTACAAAATGACTGATGATGTAAAATGAAACATTTCCTGTTTTAGTTTCTGCAGGTTGGCAGCCGTCAGTGTTTGTTCGACAACGTCAGATCCAGACACAGATCAACTCTGCAACTACTGGCCGTAAAAATCAAAGGATTATTACACTTTATGTAGTTACATAGTTATATCCTGGCTGATCAATTGAAATGTAAAGGACAGATTCATGTGGTGGAAAGTCAGTGGAGATATGCGACAACAAAGCACAATAAAAAAAAGTCATCCAAAAGTTTTGAGTTGCCAGTCCGAGCTGTCAGACATGTCAGCCAGGTTTCAACCACATTTTAACCACATATTCAGAAAATCAGCAAAAGAAAATAAGAATTTATTTGTGTCCATCTTCTACCTTCATGCTAATATTCAAGGTTGTTTCATTGTTCACCAGTCTTGCAGAGTGGCGCACAGAGAACAATCTGCTGCTCAATGTCAGCAAAACCCAACCCCTCTCTACATCAGAGGAGCTGAGGTGGAGCTGAGGTGGAGCTGAGGTGGAGCAGGTGACAGGTTTCTTGGAATTGTCATCACTGAGAATCTATCTTGGTCATCACACATCACCACCCTGGTGAGAAAGGCTCTACTTTCTACGGAAACTCAGGATGGATAAATTCTGGGACAAGATCCTGGTCGACTTTTACAGAGGAGCAATAGAAACATCACAGACTGGCATGGTTCAACACGACCCGGGACAGGACGGCTCTATACCGGGTGATTAAATCCACCAGAACATCACTGGTACATCTACAGAACATCAGTGACATCAGTGAAGTGAGACGTCTGCACAGAGCCCAAAGATACTAAAAGACAACACCAACCCAGCCACAGTCTGTTCACCCTGCTGCCCTCTGACAACAGATACAGAACTACAGAGCAGCTTCTCTCCTCAGACTACAGAGCAGCGTCGCTCCTCAGGCTACAGAGCAGCTTCCCTCCTCAGACTACAGAGCAGCGTCCCTCCTCAGACTACAGAGCAGCTTCCCTCCTCAGACTACAGAGCAGCGTCCCTCCTCAGACTACAGAGCAGCTTCCCTCTTCAGACTACAGAGCAGTTTCGCTCCTCAGACTACAGAGCAGCTTCGCTCCTCAGACTACAGAGCAGCTTCGCTCCTCAGACTACAGAGCAGCTTCGCTCCTCAGACTACTGAACAGCTTCCCTCCTCAGACTACAGAGCAGCTTCGCTCCTCAGACTACAGAGCAGCTTCCCTCCTCAGACTACAGAGCAGCTTCACTCAGACTACAGAGCAGCTTCGCTCCTCAGACTACAGAACAGCGTCTCTCCTCAGACTACAGAGCAGTTTCGCTCCTCAGACTACAGAGCAGTTTCGCTCCTCAGGCTACAGAGCAGCTTCACTCAGACTACAGAGCAGCGTCTCTCCTCAGACTACAGAGCAGCTTCGCTCCTCAGACTACAGAGCAGCTTCACTCCTCAGACTACAAAGCAGCTTCGCTCCTCAGACTACAAAGCAGCTTCGCTCCATGATCACGTCACTCATGATCACGTCAGTGTCACTCATGATGATGATGAGCAGTGTTGGCAAGTTACTTTCAAAATGAAATATATTACACATTACTAGTTACCTTCATTTTAAAGTAATATAATGACGTTGAAATATTAGTCTGCACAGAGTAATATATTACTTATTAGACCACTTTTTAGTTACTTTCAAAATGCAATGTCGTTACTTTCATTTTAGTAATATGTTTTTATTTAAGTCCACAGAACAAGATTTGCATGATGTGATTCAAAAAGTTAAAGTACGCTCGGCGGATCAGGGTCAGAACTTATAGGCTCGGCTGTATTAAACATGCTGGTGTGGATGGGTTCTTAAGAAAACAACAATAAACACGCGTTACGTGACAGACCTGTAGTAATATATTACTGAAATATTCTTAGTAATGTGTTATATTACTCCGTTACTGCTAAAATAAATATATTACTGTAACCCCCAACACTGATGATGATACATGTGAAAATCTTCTCGTCAAGTGCTGCTGCCTCACAGTAATAATAATATTAATAACAATAATAATAATAATAATAATAATTATTATTATTATTTATTTAGGGAGCACCTTGACAATCAAGCAAAAACAGGAAACTCAAGACGACGATATTACAAAATAAACACTCAACAGTCGAGCCGAACACGAGGAAGTCTTGTCTAAGATGAGTTAAAACAAGAAGGCAGAACACAAAATGTAAAAACACAAAAAAATCAAAAGGAATAAGTAAAAGGAATAAAAGTGATCAAAATCACAGAAAAGGAAGAGAGGGAGAAGAAAGACAAGAAAAATAAATAAATGAAACAAGAAAAAATAGAAGATTCATTAAAAAAAGTAAATGCAAAAATAGAAATAAATAAAAGAATAAAGGACGATAAGATGACGACATCGCATCCAAGGAATTAAGGACAGATAAACAGATTATGAGCAGTAAAAGGAATAAGGGACAATAAATAGATAATAATAAGAAAATAAAAGCAGGAAAGGACGGTAAGGAGAAAGGAAGAAGACATCACAGGGTAGGAATTAAAAGAAAAGTCAGTTAAGAAAAGTAAACTCCTCTGTCCATCAGCTGGTTCTTCCATCAGCGCTGTCTCACTGATGATTCCTCACACTGACTGGGAAGTCTGAGCGGAGAAAGCTGCTGACTAACAGCCTCAGATCAGAAATGCAATCAGCACGATGAACTCTTTCTTTCTCTTTATAGAATATTTCTATTACATAATACTCGTTACTTTCATTTTAAAGTCCTATAATACGTTACAATATTACTTTTTTTTTTTAAAGTTACATTCAAAATGCACTATGTTACATATTACTAGTTACCTTCTTTTTAAAGATTTTAAAGACCAATACATGGAAAACCACAGGAAAATAAAGAAATAAAAGCTCAGGTCTTCTAGGATCAGATTCGCAGGCTCAAAGCTGCAGCTGTGTGTTCGTGTTCAGTGATGAGAGCTCGACCGGATCACACCTGAGTCATACAGAGCAACACACACACGTGAAGATAAAGGATGACAGCACACATGCCTGAGCATGGTGACACACACACACACACACACACACACACACACACACACACACACACACCATCACGTGCTGCAGGTTTTATTGGAGGCTTGGTTGTAAATGAGGAAACACAGTTCAGAGTCACAGAGCTGCTCCTCTTCCTGGAATGACTCGCAGCTCGATCAGCCCTCCCTCTTCCTCCTCCTCTCACACAGCAGCTCCACTCTGTCAGTGTATTTCCTTGTTCCTCCCCTTCAGATCTGCAGTTTGAAGGAGGCGTAACTGAGCTGGGCGGCTTCATTCGCTGCACAAACACAAGCTGTTCAGATCAGAGCTCAGACTAGTTTCTGTTATCAGGAAGTGAAACTCAGACGGTCGTCGACACTGAGAGGTGAAATGGCACAAAAAGGAGTTCAGCTGGACCGAGAGACTTTCTCTTGTTCCATCTGTTTGGATCTACTGAAGGATCCGGTGACTATTCCCTGTGGACACAGCTACTGCAAGAACTGTATTCAATCCTACTGGGATGAAGAGGACGAGAAGAAAACCCACAGCTGCCCTCAGTGCAGACAGAGCTTCACACCGAGGCCTGTCCTGGTGAGAAGCACCATGTTAGCAGCTTTAGTGGAGGAGCTGAAGAAGACTGGACTCCAAGCTGCTCCTGCTGATCTCTGCTATGCTGGAGCTGAAGATGTGGCCTGTGATGTCTGCACTGGGAGGAAACTGAGAGCATTAAAGTCCTGTCTGGTCTGTGTGGCCTCTTACTGTGAGAAACACCTCCAGCGTCATTATGAAGCAGCTCCATTAAAGAAACACAAGCTGGTGGAGCCGTCCAAGAAGCTCCAGGAGAACATCTGCTCTCGTCACGATGAGGTGATGAAGATTTTCTGCCGTACTGATCAGCAGTGTATCTGTTATCTCTGCTCAATGGACGAACATAAAGGCCACGACACAGTGTCAGCTGCAGCAGAGAGGACTGAGAGGCAGAGAGAGCTCGAGGGGAGTCGACAAAACATCCAGCAGAGAATCCAGGACAGAGAGGACGATGTGAAGGTGCTTCAACAGGAGGTGGAGGCCATCAATGGCTCTGCTGATAAAGCAGTGGAGCACAGTGAGAAGATCTTCACCGAGCTGATCCGTCTCATGGAGAAAAGACGCTCTGATGTGAAGCAGCAGGTCAGATCCCAGCAGGAAACTGAAGTGAGTCGAGTCAAAGAGCTTCAGGAGAAGCTGGAGCAGGAGATCACTGAGCTGAAGAGGAAAGACGCTGAGCTGAAGAAGCTCTCACACACAGAGGATCACAACCAGTTTCTACACAACTACCCCTCACTGTCAGCACTCAGTGAGTCTACACACTCATCCAGCATCAATATCCGTCCTCTGAAGTACTTTGAGGATGTGACAGCAGCTGTGTCAGAGGTCAGAGACAACCTACAGGACGTCCTGAGAGAGACATGGGCAAACATCTCACTGACAGAGACTGAAGTGGATGTTTTACTGCCACAACCAGAGCCCAAGACCAGAGCTGACTTCTTAAGATATTCATGTGGCATCACACTGGATCCAAACACAGCATACACACAGCTGTTATTATCTGATGGGAACAGAAAAGCAACACACATGAGACAACAACAGTCTTATTCTGATCATCCAGACAGATTCACTGGGTGGTGTCAGGTCCTGAGTAGAGAGAGTCTGACTGGACGTTGTTACTGGGAGGTGAAGTGGAGAGGAGGAGTTCGTGTAGCAGTCGCATACAAGAATATCAGGAGAGGGAGCTCAGATGAATGTGTATTTGGATACAATGACAAATCTTGGATGTTAAGATGTGACAATGACAGTTATGAGTTTTGGTACAACAGAGTCCAAACTCCCGTCTCAGGTCCTCGGTCCTCCAGAGTTGGAGTGTACCTGGATCACAGAGCAGGTATTCTGTCCTTCTACAGCGTCTCTGACATCATGACTCTCCTCCACAGAGTCCAGACCACATTCACTGAACCTCTCTATGCTGGAGTTCGGCTTTTAAATTATGAAACCACTGCTGAGTTCATTAAAGTCAAATAGACAGAAGTCATTTCAGAGGAAACTCTACAGGTGAAGACTTCATGTCTTCATGCTCTGCTCCATTTTTAGATTTTGCTCCATTTTGCTTCTGTAACATGTTTTATTTCAGACTAGTGGAAAGAAAATGTCTTAAATACATATGTAGGTGTTTAATTTAGCTCACATTTATCTTCAGACATTCATTTAAATGTGTGCATATTTAATTAGATGGCCTCATTTGCATATTTGAACATAAAATATCAGAAACATTGTAAAACAAAGAATAATTGTGTTAATGTGAGTAATGAACTGGGGGACTTTCATGGTGATTTCTATTATTTCCAGGTTTATAATATATATATCTTAAAGTCAGTTTTCTTCCGTCTCTATTCTGAAGGTTTGTACAGAGCTTTGTTCATGTCTCGTTCACAGCCTGATTCATACAACAGTTTATTTCTAATCACTCGGAGAATATTGATTGTTTTTGTGTTTGTTGACAACATGTTCTGATTTATAGAGCGATAAAACGAGATATCCAAGATTCCCTCTGTGAAAACTTTGGACTCTAATATGTCGACAACATGAAACAAGAACTTTGAGCCTGATTTCATCCAATGTTCAGAGTTCTGTTCTGGACGGTTCTGATGAGATTACGCCTCATTTGAATATTTAAATGCACATTAACGATATGTTTGATGATATAAATGTGTCAGTAATCATGTGGGGAAGTTTGACGCTGATATCTGTGAGTTCACTTCACCTGTGGTGTCTCCGCGGGACAGTGTGTTACATTGTGTGTTTTTGTCTTCGTGTTTGTTGCTGATTGTTGTGGCATTTCTTCACATGTCAATCAAACGCTCTGGGCGGGACTTTGACCTCTTCTCAGCTGTTGTTGTGTAAATGTTTGAGTTTGTCCGGCAGAACAAACGTCCTTGTTTTTGTTCACATGGACGTTGGAACGAGGAACTACGAGGTTTTATAAAGTGTAATAATCATGATCATAATCAATAAGCAGAGCTGATTATTGTCTCGTACATGTGTGAGATTCAAACAAACTGATTGTGTGGATGAAGTGAATCTGTTGATGAAATCATTGAACAAGAGTCATTGAACAGACTTTACTGACGGGACGTGTGAACAAACTGCAGCTTTAAATCATCAATAAACAAACACGGACAAAGTCTTTTCTTGTCGTCTTCATTCAGGGTCTCACACAGAGCTGATGGACAAAACATGAAACTGATATGAGAGTATGACTGAGGCAGTTTTCAGCTGAAGCACCACAAAGTTCACACTTCATGTTCAGAGCAGAAGAGTCGGTCAGTCTCTGTCCTTCAGACTTCATCCATAAAACAGCTTCGTCACAGAGAAATGAGCAGAGTTTTCTGTCACATATACACACACACACACACACACACACACACACACACACACACACACACACACACACACACACACCATCACGTGCTGCAGGTTTTATTGGAGGCTTGGTTGTAAATGAGGAAACACAGTTCAGAGTCACAGAGCTGCTCCTCTTCCTGGAATGACTCGCAGCTCGATCAGCCCTCCCTCTTCCTCCTCCTCTCACACAGCAGCTCCACTCTGTCAGTGTATTTCCTTGTTCCTCCCCTTCAGATCTGCAGTTTGAAGGAGGCGTAACTGAGCTGGGCGGCTTCATTCGCTGCACAAACAAAGGCTGTTCAGATCAGAGCTCAGACTAGTTTCTGTTATCAGGAAGTGAAACTCAGACAGTCGTCGACACTGAGAGGTGAAATGGCGCAGAAAGGAGTTCAGCTGGACCGAGAGACTTTCTCTTGTTCCGTCTGTTTGGATCTACTGAAGGATCCGGTGACTATTCCCTGTGGACACAGCTACTGCAAGAACTGTATTCAATCCTACTGGGATGAAGGGGACGAGAAGAAAACCCACAGCTGCCCTCAGTGCAGGCAGAGCTTCACACCGAGGCCTGTCCTGGTGAGAAGCACCATGTTAGCAGCTTTAGTGGAGGAGCTGAAGAAGACTGGACTCCAAGCTGCTCCTGCTGATCTCTGCTATGCTGGAGCTGAAGATGTGGCCTGTGATGTCTGCACTGGGAGGAAACTGAGAGCAGTTAAGTCCTGCTTGTTCTGTCTGATCTCTTTCTGTGAGAAACACCTGCAGCCGCACTTTGAATCTCCTGCCTATGAAAAACACAAGCTGGTGGAGCCGTCCAAGAAGCTCCAGGAGAACATCTGCTCTCGTCATGATGAGGTGATGAAGATTTTCTGCCGTACTGATCAGCAGTGTATCTGTTATCTCTGCTCAATGGACGAACATAAAGGCCACGACACAGTGTCAGCTGCAGCAGAGAGGACTGAGAGGCAGAGAGAGCTGGAGGGGAGTCGACAAAACATCCAGCAGAGAATCCAGGACAGAGAGGAAGATGTGAAGGTGCTTCAACAGGAGGTGGAGGCCATCAATGGCTCTGCTGATGAAGCAGTGGAGCACAGTGAGAAGATCTTCACCGAGCTGATCTGTTTCATGGAGAAAAGACGCTCTGATGTGAAGCAGCAGGTCAGATCCCAGCAGGAAACTGAAGTGAGTCGAGTCAAAGAGCTTCAGGAGAAGCTGGAGCAGGAGATCACTGAGCTGAAGAGGAAAGACGCTGAGCTGAAGAAGCTCTCACACACAGAGGATCACAACCAGTTTCTACACAACTACCCCTCACTGTCAGCACTCAGTGAGTCTACACACTCATCCAGCATCAATATCCGTCCTCTGAAGTACTTTGAGGATGTGACAGCAGCTGTGTCAGAGGTCAGAGACAACCTACAGGACGTCCTGAGAGAGACATGGGCAAACATCTCACTGACAGAGACTGAAGTGGATGTTTTACTGCCACAACCAGAGCCTGAGACCAGAGCTGACTTCTTAAGATATTCACGTGACATCACACTGGATCCAAACACAGCACACACACAGCTGTTATTATCTGAGAGGAACAGAAAAGCAACACACATGAGACAACAACAGTCTTATTCTGATCATCCAGACAGATTCACTGGGTGGTGTCAGGTCCTGAGTAGAGAGAGTCTGACTGGACGTTGTTACTGGGAGGTGGAGATGGGAGGAAGAGTAGTTTATGTAGCAGTCGCATACAAGAATATCAGCAGAGCAAAGAATGTGAGTGGATTTGGAAGAAATGACAAATCTTGGGCGTTAAGATGTGACAATGACAGTTATCAGTTTTACTACAACAATGTCAAAACTCCCGTCTCAGGTCCTGTGTCCTCCAGAGTTGGAGTGTACCTGGATCACAGTGCAGGTATTCTGTCCTTCTACAGCGTCTCTGACATCATGACTCTCCTCCACAGAGTCCAGACCACATTCACTGAACCTCTCTATGCTGGAGTTTGTCTTTTAGATTATGAAACCACTGCTGAGCTCATTAAAGTCAAATAGACAGAAGTCATTTCAGAGGAAACTCTACAGGTGAAGACTTCATGTCTTCATGCTCTGCTCCATTTTTAGATTTTGCTCCATTTTGCTTCTGTAACATGTTTTATTTCAGACTAGTGGAAAGAAAATGTCTTAAATACATATGTAGGTGTTTAATTTAGCTCACATTTATCTTCAGACATTCATTTAAATGTGTGCATATTTAATTAGATCGCCTCATTTGCATATTTAAACATAAAATATCAGAAACATTGTAAAACAAAGAATAATTGTGTTAATGTGAGTAATGAACTGGGGGACTTTCACGGTGATTTCTATTATTTCCAGTTTTTATATGAACCTGTGAGGTTTTATAAAGTGTAATAATCATGATCATAATCAATAAGCAGAGCTGATTATTGTACATGTGTGAGATTCAAACAAACTGATGTAAATGAATGCATTGTAAATGCAGTTGTTGCAAGAAGTAGACTGCTGTGTGTGTGTGTGAAAGTGCTGGACTTGGACCATGTTATGAAGTGAAGTCACTATTAACAGCAGTACCCCAGACTCCCTTAACAAAACACATGATTTTGAGTGTTATTGCATGAAACTTATTAATAAAACGACTTAAACGAAACGGCTAGAGTAAATTCTAAATCATTGGTGCCTTCTTGTAAATTCGGCATTGCATAAAAAACATTACGATGTTTCTGTCTTTGTAAAAAGTTTCAGTTTGTCGCCCGGCACAGTCAACAGCAGCAAGGAAGATGAGGAGGGAGATAAATTCCCCAGACTCCCTTATAAAATCACTCAGTTTAGTGAGTTGTTGAGTTAAGAGAAACTTTATAAACATTGTGAAGTGCTGTTTCTAACAAATTTCTAATGATTTGGGCCTTCTTGTAAATTCAGCATATGTTACAGCCTCGTTTTAGGGGGTGCAGCAGCCCCCTCAGCAACGCATCCGTGTTCCTGCAGTGGAAACTCATAGCTGGACGCTCCTGCCCTCAAACAGCCCCGTCCTCAGAGGACGCAGTAATGAAACGACTGCTTAGAGCACTTTAACAACAGTGTGTGGATGCACTTAAACTAACAGCATGACACACACACACACACACACACACACACACACACACACACACACATCTGTGGGAGCTGACCAGAGATGCAGATAATAGCCTCTGGTGGTCTGTTGGCTCCATCATCATGAAAGACACACACACACACACAGGACATAACTACACATGATTATCCCACAGGAACACACGTGTTGTCAATCACACACCAACAGTCCATCCAGGCTCATGACATCATCATCATCATCATCATCATCATCATCAGGGTAGAAAACGTTGCTCTCTGGATCAGCAGATGGTGTTGGGCTCGCTCTCTGCCAAACTTCTCAATGACTTCCCTCCCTCGCTTGCCCATCACAAAGACAGCCACTGTACCTCCACCAAGCCAACAACAACAACAACAACAACAACAACAACAACAACAACAACAACAGCAGCAGCAGCAGCAGCAGCAGCAGCGGTGACGCCCTCGCTGACCTCCAGCCGGAGGATGTTTCACTGTTTTAGATTTTTGGTCACCGGATGTGTCGAACGTGAGCGGCGGTGGAGTCGATCTCAACCGAGTCGACCTTAAAGGAAATCCATCTCCCATTAGTCGTGTCACGTTGGTCGGACGCTGCTGTGACAGTGACATGAAACTCTACTTCAACAAACGGCGGCCCAGGTGACGGTGGAGCTGAGCAGTCGGCTCTGTTAGTGCAGCGATCAGAGCTGCTGGTGAATAATCAGGAAGTACGGATCTGATTTGTAGGTCCGAAAACATCTCAATACTTTGGTTCAGGTTGAATTTGGTTGAAAAGATCATTTTTAGACATTTAAATGACTTTTCAACTTGCTTTTTTATATCAGAGTATAGCTTTATTTTTGGTATTTCAACAGCTATATATATATTAACTTTTGAATTGAGGGCTGGGTGATATGGCATTAAAATAATACTGCAGTATTTCTGTGTATATTTCTTGAGAGTTTGATATTTTCATGCTCGAACACAATATTTTTGACCCAATACCTTGACATCGATCTGTGACGATATTGTAGGGGTAGCTCCTTCTTTCACAAAATATAAACACAATGAGATTTCTGATCAATGATCATCATTAATGTGGATGCAACAGCTAGAGTTAGAGTCGGACATCATCAGCGTGTAGAGGCAGAATATCTTCACGTTACTCTGTGGACTGAGGATTTATTTGGGCCGAACCAGACGTGACTGTGGACACAAACCAACACTGTTCTGGTGCCTCTGACTCAGTTTGTGTCCAGTTTGAATGAAGTGTGTTTGACGACGAGTTAACGAGGCGATGAAGCTCGTCTGAGTTCAGTCACAGAGAAACTTGAGTTCAGACGGTGACGGTTGGATTTTTCTGTTTAGAAGGAAAAATATTTCCTGTCTTCACATTTAGTGAGTTTGTTGTTTTAAGCTAAAATAAACTATAAACTTGGTGAAGAAATGTTAATGAGCAGAGAAAGATCTTTATTATGTCTAAACAAACTAAAGAATCAAACTCTCTTTGTCTTCATGACGTTTATATGTTTATATGTGGCGGACCCTGCCACCTCTCTAGCCTCAAACAGTGTTCTGGGACATTATTTTCCTCTGAGAACAACTTGTTTATTCACTGATGGAGAAAAGTTTGTATTATGACCGTATTAATATTGTAAATATTAAAATTCTGGCTTCGAATTTCTTCTACAAATCTACATACTGCAGCTTTAATAGCTCATTTTGCTTTTGCTCAAAAAAATAGCCTAAAACTGCGTTTTTCTATCTGATTCTGTGACATAAGTTTAATGTGAAGCGTATAATAAACACTTGAAAAGCACATGATGTTACAAAGATCCCCTCAGCTGTATTCAGTATGTAATAATTGAATACATGTGTATATAAGATGACCAGGAGCCCAACATTTAAACAACACTTTGTCACCACCAGAACCTCCTCAGCTGGACTCACCGGGCACCAGCAGCTCAGATGGAGGTCAGCACTGATATAAAATCGATGTCGTCCTGTGTGGGAGGGGCCGGCGTGCCAGGGACGCCGCTGCCTGCTGACCTTTCCTCAATGTCATTTTCAACCCCCCCTCCCTCCCTCCGGGATTATCGACAGCGCTCTGCTGGCCGGTTCGGGGGCATCGGTTTGCCCGATCAATAGAAAACACCCCCACAGAAACGCCTCTGGAGAGGAGCGGCCGAGAGGATCCAACGAAACCCTCCACAATAAAAGCACTGAGCAGGTGTCAGGTCACCTGAAGCCACAGAGCTGCGAGTGTTGCTTCAAGGTTCTCAGACGTGTGACCTCCATACACCTCACACCATACACATACACAGTGGTGGAATGTAACTAAGTACATTTACTCTACTTAAAGGAATAGTTCAGCCAAAAATGTAAAACCTCAGCCATCATCTCCTCCTGATGATATAAAGTCAGGCTCAGCCATCATCTCCTCCTGATGATATAAAGTCAGGCTCAGCCATCATCTCCTCCTGATGATATAAAGTCAGGCTCAGCCATCATCTCCTCCTGATGATATAAAGTCAGGCTCAGCCATCGTCTCCTCCTGATGATATAAAGTCAGGCTCAGTCATCATCTCCTCCTGATGATATAAAGTCAGGCTCAGTCATCGTCTCCTCCTGATGATATAAAGTCAGGCTCAGCCATCGTCTCCTCCTGATGATATAAAGTCAGGCTCAGCCATCGTCTCCTCCTGATGATATAAAGTCAGGCTCAGCCATCATCTCCTCCTGGTGTGTTCCTGGTGTGTTCCTGGTGTTTTGTTCCTGGTGTTTTGTTCCTGGCTTGTACTTTGTTTAGCGTTTGTTTTTGTTCTATGTATTTTTGATTATTGTGCACTTCTTGTTTTTTTGGGGGGGTTCTTTGGTTTTTGGATTTTGCCATTAGAAGCTTGTTTTTTGTTCTTAATCCTGCCTGCCTCCTGGGTGTTTTTGCATTTGGGTCTTCACTATTAAACGTGACGCATCATCACCACCAAGTTTCATAGAAATCTGGAGAAATTAACCACCAGACACACGGACACAGGTGAAAAACATAAAAATGGCTCCGTACAGCTCATTCAAGTCTCAAGAAGCCTTCTCAAGGAACTTTCAGTTTTTGTCGATCCTGGCGCCCCCTTTTGACAAAAGCGGTACGACACAGCGCCGGCTGCTGTAAAGATGTTGGGTACCGTGTGACAGGGAGACCTGCAGGACAGATCGCGATGACGAAATGTATTTATATGTGATTTTATGTGATATATGTGATCGACCCGAGCACAGGCGTTAATAATAACTATATAAAAAGAGCAGTCTGTTAAAGTTCCTTAGTCACTTTAAAGATTCAATATTGTTTGTTTTGTTTTTCTATCTCATCTTATATCGTGTCCAAACACACCTGTTAAAAGTGGTCGTGTGCAGTGCCGTCATGTTTTTCAAGGGTTAATTCACAGGGAACGACATCCGGTCATGTTTCCAAATCTGAGGCGTGGATCTAAGGTTTGGTCACATCAGTGGCTGGAGAGAATGAAATGTTTATTTTTAGAGTCAGGACCAGTTTATTATGAATAAAACTGCACCTGTAGATACAATAAATATCAAGACGCTGCAGGAAAGACGTGCAAAAGATGTTTGAAGAAATTTAGAAACGCATCATTTCAGTTTGTTGACGTAGTTCTAATAAAAACATCGGGGGGGCAGCAGCTTGTCTCTGCAGCCTGGTGCACTCTGGGTAAACATTTCACAAGTTGAGCCTATTATGTGAGTGCAGCGGCCGTGTGAGTCATGTGTTTACCTGCAGAGGTGTGCACAGCGTGAGGCCGTGAAAAGAAAAGGTAGCCAGCTTCATCAGGTTACCTGCCGCCTCCGCTCCCCAACCTGATTGGACTCTGTTGGTGCGTTCAGAGTCGACGCGTTCTGAGCGGTTTATTTAAACCGCGCAGCTTTAAAGTGCTTTGTTACAACAAACTAACAGAATCTAAACGTCTGAAAATAAGAAGGGTGAAGACACGACACATTCACTCACTGCGACATGCATCTTCAGCCTGCAGCGTGCTGGTCACGCTTGTCTGATGAGATCCACATCGACGGCGAAACAGGTGACGTTTTCCAGATCAGTTCATCCCTAAACACCGCAGCACGCTTCAGATACACTGTGTCGTCCAAACATGAACACACGTACGAGTGTTTCTGAACGTTTCTGCAAACCGAAAGACTAACGTGTGTAGCAAATGCCTGACTTCCACACCAGGAGGTGGAGGAGAGGTAGGTGGTGTTATTACCACCGGATATTTGACCACTGACCAAAACCAGCACAGCATCTGTGACCGTGGTGACATAAACGGCCGAACCATGATCTTCTCCTGACACTAACCACGTGGTTCTTGTGTCTAAACGTCACCGGAGCATCAGCACAGAGCTGCGACGAGAGAAAGAGAAAATTTAATCTAAACAAACGTGAAGTTGGAACATAAAGAAACGTTCAGTTTGAACTTAACTGTGTTTCTACAGAAACATACTTGTTTTTACAGAAACGTACTCGCCTCCCTGATCTCTCTCGTTTGAATCAACTCTGTAAACGACACAACCGGCGTGTACTTCACATTGTACACATACTTAAAATGTGTTGGTGTTATACAGGCGGAGGGGGCGGAGTTATCGTGACCAAGGAGCGACTCAAACCACACATGACCGCCATTTTTTAAAGGAGCAGTCTGTGGTTTTGTTGAAGAAATGTTAACGAGAAGAGAAAGATCTTCATCGGCTGATTTTTTTTCTGCCTAAACAAATTAAATAATCAAAATCTCTTGTACGATCTCTTTACGTTGTCGTTAAACAGCCTTTTCCTTTGGCACTACATTCCCTCAACCGTACCACGTCTGTATTCCTACGCACAGGTGGGACGTAGCGCCAGAGGAGGAGGCTGTTCATAATGTGAGACACTTAAAGATGTTATTGTGTCTTAGGTGGGACTAATTTCAGGAGGCTACAACACGTCCAGGGAGGATAAACCTCATACAACCTCACATCAGAAGACCTCAGCTCTCTCTTTAAAGGACGACACAGTTTCATACTGTTTTACTTTGTTTATATGTGGCGGACCCTGCCACCTTTCTAGCTTCAAACAGTGTTCTGGGACCTTATTTTCCTCTGAGAACAGCTTGTTTATTCACTGATGGAGACAAATGCATATTCCTGAGTTTTAATATTGTAAATATCTCTCGTGCAGAGCTGGTGAAGCGTCTTCTCACTGATCAATGGGAGGATAAACTCATTGAACTGAGTCTGAGTGGCAGTGGTCCGCCACAGTTGTTCCTAGCAGTGGCTGGACGAGGTGACTCTACGGTGGCTCGAGGGCTTTGGCGGAGGTATGCGCTCTACTCAGTGCCAGTCTTTGGCTTTTTCTGGGCCTCAACAAACACTCATGAGGAGGAGTCGTCCTCCTTCGGTTTGAACTGGTCACAACCTGTAGACACCCTGATGATGAGTCACAGCTCTTAAAGGGGTCATGAGGCGGCGAGGCTGAGAGCAGCTGTGCCGAACATGTGGACGGACGCTTCCTGTCTCGTCTGGACATGAACGACAACATGCAAACGTGGGGGAGAAAGAACCGGTGCGGTGCTGCAGAACCTCCATCATGATGCACACTGCACCCCCATCACCACCACCATCATCATCATCATCATCATCATCATCACCATCTCCTCTGTGTGTTATGACTGAACCACTGAATCTGCAGGAGGCTGCACGACCTCAACCAACCTGGAGGATGATGAGGATGAGGATGAGGATGAGGATGAGGATGAGGATGAAGATGAGGATGAGGATGAAGATGAGGATGAGGATGAGGATGAGGATGAAGATGAGGATGAGGATGAGGAGGGCCCGTGCACCCCCTCATCACTGGAGCCCATGACAACACATCAGCACCGGTCCATGTGACCAGTGCTGATAATTACAGGATGATGATAACAATAATGAGGAAGAGGAGGAGGAGGAGGAGGAGGAGGCGGCGGTGTGATCAGGGGGTACTCACTCGTCTGGGCGCGTGTCCTCGCTCATGTTTTTCCCGTTCAGCTCCGGTAATAACGAGCTCCCGCCGCGGCGGCACAGCGCGGTGTCTTCATGTCTCCTCGCCCTTCAGCGGCGGCGGCGGCGGATCCGCTTCTCCCCCGCGCGCCGCGCCGCTCCGCTCCGCTCGGTCCTTGGATCCCGATGTGCGTAATGTGTCCTCGGATCTCCTCCTCCTCCTCCTCCTCTTCCTCTCCTCCTTTTACTCCTCAATTACTGGAGCGCATCCGAAGAGGCGCATCCGATCTCCTCCTCCTCCTCCTCCTCCTCCTCCTACGCCTTGTCGTCCTCTTCTTCTTCCTCCTCCTCCTCCTCCTCCTCCTCCGCCGCCTCCTCTACCTCCTCCCCCGCCGACCCGAGCTGGAATGCGGTGACCGAAAATGGTGCGCTGGTGTCGGTGAGGATGGCCCCGGACGAGCCCCATCTCCTCCTTACTCCATGTTGGATTGAGTGAGCGCAGGAGGAGCGGAGCGGAGCGGACTGAGGAGGAGGAGGAGGAGGAGGAGGAGGGGGAGGAGGGGGAGGAGGAGGAGGAGGAGGAGGAGGAGGGGGTGACGTCAGACCCGAAGGACTGCAGAGTCACGTGCTGTTACCATATAATAATATTAGTAATAATAATAATGTTTAATATCTGTAACGACCCTGATACACACACCAATAATACTGCACATGTGTACTAGTACTCCAGTAACAGACAGAGTATTACAGATATTATTAAAGTATTAGTATGTAGATATGATGTACAGCAGTAATGTAGTATTTGATATGAACAACTGGAGTACAGTGGACAGAAGTACTGCAACATAACTCAGCATGACGAGTACTGCTGTGACTGATGATGACACCTCTGTACTTTTACTTCACTTTAAATATCAATACAGTACTTTATTACTTACTGCAGTATATTTACCTCTTCACTTATTAAATACATTATTTGAATACTTTTCCATCACTATAGTAGTATTAGTATCAGTGGAAGCAGTAGTTGTACTAAGTATCAGTAGTAGTAGTAGTAATAGTAGAAATAGTACTGTAGTAGTAGTACTGTAGTAGCAGTAGTAGTGGCAGTAGTAATAGATGGAGTAGTAGTAGTATTAGTAAAAGTATTAGTCAAAGTAGTAGCAGGAGTAGTATCAGTGGGAGCAGTAGTTGTACGAAGTATCAGTAGTAGTAGTAGTAGTAGTAGTAGTACTCTACTAGTAGTAGTACTGTAGTAGTAGTAGTAGTAGTTGTACTTCACTCCAGTACTTCACTCTGATACTTCACTCCAGTACTTCACTCTGATACTTCACTCTGATACTTCACTCCAGTACTTCACTCCAGTACTTCACTCTGATACTTCACTCCAGTACTTCACTCCAGTACTTCACTCTGATACTTCACTCTGATACTTCACTCCAGTACTTCACTCCAGTACTTCACTCTGATACTTCACTCTGGTACTTCACTCCAGTACTTCACTCCAGTACTTCACTCTGATACTTCACTCCAGTACTTCACTCTGATACTTCACTCCAGTACTTCACTCCAGTACTTCACTCCAGTACTTCACTCTGATACTTCACTCCAGTACTTTACTTTGATACTTCACTCTGATACTTCACTCTGATACTTCACTCCAGTACTTCACTCCAGTACTTCACTCTGATACTTCACTCCAGTACTTTACTTTGATACTTCACTCCAGTACTTCACTCTGATACTTCACTCCAGTACTTCACTCCAGTACTTCACTCTGATACTTCACTCCAGTACTTTACTTTGATACTTCACTCCAGTACTTCACTCTGATACTTCACTCCAGTACTTCACTCTGATACTTCACTCTGATACTTCACTCCAGTACTTCACTCTGATACTTCACTCCAGTACTTTACTTTGATACTTCACTCTGATACTTCACTCTGATACTTCACTCCAGTACTTCACTCCAGTACTTCACTCTGATACTTCACTCCAGTACTTTACTTTGATACTTCACTCCAGTACTTCACTCTGATACTTCACTCCAGTACTTCACTCCAGTACTTCACTCTGATACTTCACTCCAGTACTTTACTTTGATACTTCACTCCAGTACTTCACTCTGATACTTCACTCTGATACTTCACTCCAGTACTTCACTCCAGTACTTCACTCTGATACTTCACTCCAGTACTTTACTTTGATACTTTACTCCAGTACTTCACTCTGATACTTCACTCCAGTACTTCACTCCAGTACTTCACTCTGATACTTCACTCCAGTACTTTACTTTGATACTTCACTCCAGTACTTCACTCTGATACTTCACTCCAGTACTTCACTCTGATACTTCACTCCAGTACTTTACTTTGATACTTCACTCTGATACTTCACTCCAGTACTTCACTCCAGTACTTCACTCTGATACTTCACTCCAGTACTTTACTTTGATACTTCACTCCAGTACTTCACTCTGATACTTCACTCTGATACTTCACTCTGATACTTCACTCCAGTTCTTCACTCTGATACTTCACTCCAGTACTTCACTCCAGTACTTCACTCTGATGCTTCACTCCAGTACTTCACTCCAGTACTTCACTCTGACACTTTTCAAAATAAAAGCCTGGGTTTCCGGTCCCTTCAGTCTGTTATCAGCCGTCAGTCCAACATGTCTCTGCTCTTCAGTCACACTGTGTTTCAGTGACACCCAGTGGTCAGACAGCGTCACTGCAGCTGTGCGCTCACATCTGCTCCACAGCTGTGCTGAGCACAACATCCTGCAGTGTGTGTTGGGTGAAGAGGTGGTCGACGTGACTCTGACTGTGTTTTACTCACCAGATCTTATTAAACTGACTCTGTGTCTTCATCTGGTCTCACTCTGTTTGGACGGTCCAGTGCAGTTTTTAAGGTGGAATTTAGATTCAGATCAAGTTTAAGAAGATATCATGGACAGAAAATATCACTGAACATTAATTAATTAATAAAATGCAACTTAGATTTTTCCAATGCAGGTTTTTTTTAACGTCTTTCTTGTGTGTGTGGACTTTTCTCTGGGAAGTTGGGTCACATGTACAATAAATCCTGGCTCAGATTCATCTATTTATTTATTTTCAGGCTATATGAACATATCAAAGCTCCAGGAAGAGTTTTAAAGCCACTCCTTTAATCCATTTCTCCAGTGTCAGTCCAGGTCGCTTCATTTTTTAGTCAAGTTATGACGACAGACGCAGCTTCTGTCGCAAATTTGACTCTGAATATGAAACAAGTTTTGACTTTAATGATCCAGACAGGAAACTGCAGTGGAGTTTTTACTATTTACTTTTTTGGTTGGATACTTTTTTTTCCTACAATCTTGCCAACACCTTCTTTATTCATTGCAATGAAGTTAAAATTATATGCGATTATATAAAAATACCTTCATCTAAAAAAAATCTGTGTATTAGCTGATCAGGTAACAGATGAAGTGAAGTGAACTTTTACTGGATACAAATAAAGATAATTTCCTTATTTACTGGTGTTATAAAGACAACCGAATGAAGTTTGTAGTTTTATGCTCACTTTGATTTTCTACTCACATCCAGCTCGTTGTGAACCTTTTATTTTGAAGTTTGGTGCAGCATCCGTCAGAGGCGGGACATCTGTGTGTCCGCGTCTCATTGGATAATTGACAAACAGTCAGACATCTTGTGAGTATATAAAGCTTTTGATTCACCTGCTCAGCTTCACAGCCTGATGGAGACAGTGCAGCAGTTCATTGTCCTTCTGTGACGACATGTTGTTTTAGATCGTCTCGTCCTTTTTAACTTCTGTGACGACACACTGAGGACACACTGTGACGACACACTGTGACACACACCGTGACACACACTGTGACGACACACTGAGGACACACCGTGACACACACTGTGACACACTGAGGACACACTGTGACGACACTGTGACGACACTCTGTGACGACACACTGTGAGGACACACTGAGGACACACACTGTGACACACACCGTGACACACACTGTGACGACACACTGAGGACACACCGTGACACACACTGTGACACACTGAGGACACACTGTGACGACACTGTGACGACACTCTGTGACGACACACTGTGAGGACACACTGACACACACTGACACTCGACACTCTGTGACGACACTCTGTGACGACACACTGTGAGGACACACTGAGGACACACACTGTGACACACACTGTGACACACACCGTGACACACACTGTGACGACACACTGAGGACACACCGTGACACACACTGTGACACACTGAGGACACACTGTGACACACACTGTGACGACACACTGAGGACACACTGTGAGGACACACTGTGACACACACTGTGACGACACACTGTGAGGACACACTGTGACACACACTGTGACGACACTGTGACACACACTGTGACACACTGAGGACACACTGTGACACACACTGTGACGACACACTGAGGACACACTGTGACACACACTGTGACGACACCGTGACACACACTGTGACACACTGAGGACACACTGTGACACACACTGTGACGACACTGTGACGACACGCTGAGGACACACTGTGACACACACTGTGACGACACACTGAGGACACACTGAGGACACACTGTGACACACACTGTGACGACACACACTGAGGACACACTGAGGACACACTGTGACACACACTGTGACACACACTGAGGACACACACTGACACACACTCCTGCTGACGGTGACCGTGACGGCACAGAGCTGAACACCTGAGCAGGTGCGTCTTCTGTCTTCAGATAAAACACTCATCAGGATTCATTTCAGACACGTTGAGTTGTACCGAACGCTGCAGCCTGTAGATGGCGCTGACAGACCAGCGGCCTCACACTCACACTGCAGTGTCAGATTCACAGTTTCTGTTAATACTCAAACACAGTTCTGAAGTACTTTTCTTCTTATTTCCACGTTCTGCTACTTTACTCTTCCACTCTGCTGCATCTGTTGAGGCAGATATTGAACTTTTGTTCGTCTATAATCGATCTGTAACTTAAAAAAACCTTTAACAGTAGTTTCCTGTTGTTTTTTTAATTGTATACACAAAGTGATGGACATTATCTGTTAATTAACAAACCAACTGTTATTTAATTACATACACATGTCTGTAAAATGACAATAATTATCTGTAATTAAACATGTAGCTCGTCATATGAAGGTTTATGTTCATACCAACAATTTAACATTCGTCTCTGTAGTTTTAAGGTAAATGTTATTTGTTGTTTTTTATATTTCTGTGTTCTTTAACATTTAAAGTCTTTGATTCTTCAACACAAACCGATCAAACAGATGTTTCATCAGGATCTTCATCTCGTTACTGAAGGAAACATCTGTGGTTTGTTTGGACCTCCGGCTGGTCTGAACTCTTTACAGACACCAGGTGGAGCAGACGTCTCAGAGCTGGAGGTCCGAGCTGAAGGTCTGAGCTGAAGGTCTGAGCTGAAGGTCCGAGCTGAAGGTCTGAGCTGAAGGTCTGAGCTGAAGGTCCGAGCTGAAGGTCCGAACTGACGTCTCAGAGCTGAAGGTCCGAGCTGAAGGTCCGAACTGACGTCTCAGAGCTGGAGGTCCGAGCTGAAGGTCCGAGCTGAAGGTCCGAGCTGAAGGTCCGAACTGACGTCTCAGAGCTGAAGGTCCGAGCTGAAGGTCCGAACTGACGTCTCAGAGCTGGAGGTCCGAGCTGAAGGTCCGAGCTGAAGGTCCGAGCTGAAGGTCCGAACTGACGTCTCAGAGCTGAAGGTCCGAGCTGAAGGTCCGAGCTGAAGGTCCGAACTGACGTCTCAGAGCTGAAGGTCCGAGCTGAAGGTCCGAGCTGGAGGTCCGAGCTGAAGGTCCGAGCTGACGTCTCAGAGCTGAAGGTCCGAGCTGGAGGTCTGAGCTGAAGGTCCGAGCTGAAGGTCCGAGCTGGAGGTCTGAGCTGGAGGTCCGAGCTGAAGGTCCGAGCTGGAGGTCCGAGCTGAAAGTCTGAGCTGAAGGTCCGAGCTCAGGGTGAAGAACACGTTTTATTGCTTTGACTTGATTTCTTGAACAACACGCAGCATTATTTGATGAGTGTGATGATCCGTCCTGTCTGCTGTTAAAAAGTAACTGAAAGAAGACGCTCCTCATTTGCTTTCTGGCCTAAAACTGACTGCAGACTATGTATTCTATACTTTTCAGTGATAAAATGTAACTAAGTACATTTACTCAAGTACTGTACTGAAGTAACATTATGAGGTACTTGTGCTTTACTGGAGTATTTCCATGTTCTGCTACTTTACACCGCTACATCTGGAAGACAAATATTGAACTGTTGCTCTTCTATCATCATTCAGTTACTTTAGTTACTAGTTACCTGTGTTGTAGAAAGTAACTTGAAGTCAAGCCTGAGTAGAAGTAAAAAAACGTAAAGTAAAAGTCACCTGTATGAATAATACTGGATTGAAATATATTACTTTTACTCATTACTTCTTTTATACTCAAGTACATCTATTGCCAGAGGATTACATTTGAGGTTTTAGTGCATCAGAATATCAGATACTTTAAGACTTTCACTCAAGTAGCCTATTATTCACACAGGAGACTTTCACTAAATATCTCAACACCATATCTTTACTTTTACTCAAGTATGACCTCTAGTTACTTGTTACAACACAGGTAACTAGTAACTAAAGTTACTGAATGATTATAGAAGAGCAAAAAGTTCAATATTTGTCTTCAAAATGTAGCAGAGTGGACGTGTAAAGTAGAAATACTCAAGTAAAGTACTCCAGAACTGTATTTGAGTACAGTACATGAGTAAATGTATTTAGTTACATTCATCTCTGAGAGTATAAATAAAAGTCTGCAGTAAATTAAAGGCAACAAATCAAATGAATGTTGAATCAACTCATCTTTTGTAATAAACTCAACGCACACAAACAAGTTTTATCAGTTTCAAGTTGATTCAAGTCAAAGTTGAGTTTAATCTTCAGTCTGAACTGATGAACACGAGCTCTGATACTGAGGTCTTCTGACTTTAATGATGAGTTGGATGAATGTGATGTTCAGGCAGCTCATAGACACACGATCAGACTTCCCAGCATGCATTGTGTGAGAGGTGAAACTCTCCTGAGACCTTTGTTTTTATACTTTGAAGAAAAATGTCTGTTGTGGAAACTTTATCAAACGTTTCCACTTTTTCTCTGATCGTGAGGAGCAGCTGCAGCAGCTGAGTCCAGTGACGTGAGGAAATCATAAGGAAGATCTGAACAGTCGCTGATCTTAACTTCACTCAGGATGTGTTTTCAGCTTCAGTTAACTTAAAACAAACTATTCGTCCTAAATGAAGTCGACAGTTGAAGCATGATTTCTCTCCTCTCTTATTTTGAAATTGAAAATGGAAAGTACTCTTGTAAAGTACCAGTACTTTGAGCGTGTGCAGTACTTGAGTAGATACTTGTCCCTCTCAGGTCTTGTGGGTCTCTGCTCCTTTAAGTGAGAGAAGAAACTTCCCCCCTCTCCCCCCTCCTCCTCCCTCCCTCACCCCCGGACGGCCTGCTCTGCTCTGAGGGAGGAGGAAGCCGCTCCTCCGGAGCTGCGGTGGGGATTTGAACGCATCTCCGCGCAGACGACAGCGCCGCACGGCCGCTCAGAGCGCAGCGGGCGGGTCCGCGTCACTTCAGCGCCCCGGTTTGGATGTTCACTGATCGGATTCGGCCTGCGGACTGAGCCCTGGACTGGCTGCCTGTTTGGTTGGTTGTTGCCTGGAGCTGGAGGCCGGGAGCAGGACAGCGTCTGCCCGGGCTGCTGCCGCTGCTGCTGCCGCCGCTGGAGGAGCGTCGCCGTCGGTCGGTCCCGGTGGAGAGCGGAGCGCCGCGGAGCCTCGCGGGGACCTGCTGCCGCCGCTCTGCGTGTGTTTGTGCGGTTCTCTCCGCGGCTGGACCCGCTGGACACACGGTGCAACACGGGATTAACTGATTAACGCTCCGGTACCGGGGAGTTGGATGTGTGTTTTGCCCCGCAGCAGTCACCTGGAGTCCGGGCGGAGAGACGGGGCCGATGGCGCAACGGGTGCGTAAAAATCAACTTTTATTAGCGCGCGGAGACGCGAGGACGAGTCGGGCTGATGAAGTGCGGAGCAGTTTGTCTGCACGTTAAAACACAACTCAGAGGAAACGGAACAAACACTCTGAAGGATAAATTCAGCTTTTAAAAATAGATATTTAATTTATATTTCTATATTTTAACATTAACGTTGTTTCTTAAACAGATTTAATTTTATTTTACAGTTTGAGCTCGTAATGACACAAACTTTTGTCCCGTGCGTCAAAAATAATCCATCAAACTTTTACTGCAAAGATCAAAACTTATCTTTCCTGATTTATTTTTTTATTAAAAGTATTTTACTTCCACTTTGTTTTAATATGAACAGATTTATATATAAAAATCAAACTTTAGCTGTAGTGAATCTAAAGTGCAGCAGTGAAACTGTGACGAAGCTTCAGCCGCTTTAAATCCACTTTAAATCACTAAACAAAGAAAAAACAGCGAAATAAAAAATCATTAATCATTTAAATAATAAAAACTAAATAAAGACTTCAGATAAAATGAGTTTGTTCTGAACTTTAAAGGCCTTAAACTTTATTTCTCTTCTGTTGATTTATGACACAAACTTTGTTTTTGTTTTTTTTTCCTCCAACAACAAAATGTTTTTATGAACTTTTAACAAACTGGTTTTATTTCCAGGCTGATGCAGTGAAAGTGTTCACACGTTATAACGAGGCTGTAAACTCCGTAAACACGTCACCGGCACGTTCAGACAGTCTGAGGCCGCGCGACCGAAACTTTACATCCAGTTTATTAAATCTGAAGTGAGCGAGATTCAACGGCTCCGCGAGACAACACGGCTTTATCACAGGACTCGTGCGTAAATTAAAACATTTCTACATTTATTTATAATTCATTCTGTGTCCGAGGTCAAAGTTGAACCTGTCGCTTGATTGATCTCTGATCGGCGCCCGATGAGAGGCTGTTACACTTTAAAACTCTTTGTCATGTAAATATGTGACGTGTCATGTGAGCAAGAGTCGAGATTTAATTAGAAAAACAAAGAAACTGAATTATAAAGAGCGAAACGAAAATATATGAGTGAAGAATAAAATACATTCATGTGATTTAAATCAAGACACAGTTATTAATGTAGAGATGCTGTGTGGAAGATTAAAACTTTATTATTAAACACATCAGAGTTTTTACAGGAATTAAACTAAAATCACCTTTTTAATTTTCAGACAAATCAAAATGTTTTCTCTCGTCGTTTCTTCAGATCACAGATATTTTTTATGAAATTATTCTGAACTCAATTCTGTTTTTAAAATCTATTAAATAAAAACCTGTTGCACATAAAGACAAAACACAAATTAAAACACAACAAAAACCCTAAAAGATGAACTTTGTTTGCTTAAATTAAAACAAACTAATTAACTGTTAAAACATGTTTAAAGATGAAACAGTTAAACTTCACGTGTCCTGATGTAAATCACTCAGATAACAAACCCGCCTGTGTTTCAACTTTTACTCGTCAGACAAACATTTTAAAACGATTCTTCTTTTCTCTCTGAAGATAAAATCACTTTTGTGTCCGAGAACAAAACTTGTTTTCGCTGCAGAGTGAAGTCAGAGCTCATGAGGACACGAACAACAATATAAATATTAATCAAAGTGATTAATAAGATGAATAAAGATCAGTTTCAGTCTGAGACCTTTTGTTTTAACTTGTTTTTTACTGTTCACATTATTTTGTCCACGATGCAAACACAGAGAATGACTGAGTGAAAAACTTTGTTTTTAAAGTTACGACACAATTAGTTTCATTAAATTATTATTTGGATGATTTTTTATCTGTAAATGTAGTTTCTAGTTTTTCTATGACATCATTTAATTTTCACAGTCTGAAGTTTTAAAGGGTTAAAAAAACTCAAAGTTTTCCCAAAAGCTGTGAGGATCGATCCTGTGAGACGACATGAACAAGACATGAACAAGACGACAGGAACAGACGGCAGAAATCTTTATTCTGTCCTGATGTTATTTTATTCTCTTGTGTTTATTTTGTGGACAAACTTCCTAAAACGCAGATCCTTCTGCTGCTTCATGTGTCCGGGTTTTATTGTTTCTTAAAGAAGTCAGAAAACTGTTTTTTAATCGTACTTTTTATTGTTCACATAATAATCTGTGATAATCTGAAGTTTTATAAGAACATAAAAATAAGAGTTTTAAACACAAACTGTGTCTTTAAATGTGTAAAACATTATTTTCTAAAACGTCACAGTTTCAGTCACGTTAGAGAAAATCAACAAGTCGTTTTATTCTGTTGGATTTACTTTTATTATTTTGTGTTTGAGGTATTTTTTTCTCTACCAGATGTTATTTGAGTGTATTTGTAGATTAAAGGAGCACTACGTGTTTTTTTTGGAGGAAACTCAAACTCAGAACTTTAATATTTACAATATTAATGAGGTAATAATACAAACTTTATTGCATAAGTGAATAAACCAGCTGCTCTCAGATGAAAGTAAGGTCCCAGAACACTGTTTGAAGCTAGAAAGGTGGCAGGGTCCGCCACATATAAACACAGTAAAGCTTGTTTATTTAGTTTGTTTAGGCAGAAAATAATCAGCCGCTCTTCTGATGAACATTTCTCACGTTGTGCATCTTTTAATATACAAATAAAAAATCGACGTCGGTCTTTAAAGAAGTTTCTCTTTGTTACGAGAAACAAAAAGTTTGTGTTTCATTTTCTGAGTTTAGCGTCGACTTGTGTTTCAGTCTGTGTCTTTTCTTTCTCCTGTAGTTATTGTGACATCACCACTTTTAAATCAAACTGGAGTGTACGTAGAGTTCATGAACTGAAGCAGCTGGAGACTTGTTTTGAAACTTAAAATGGCTCCAAGCAGCTCGAACAGAAGCCCCGAGATCCCAAACTGATCTGAAAAGACGTTATTTACACCCTCGTGCAGACGCCTCAGACGGGCTGTGTGCTAACGCTGTTAGCTCAGCAGCTCCACTGAAGCTTCAGCTCACAGGACAGAGTGAATAACGTCTTGTATCTCGGGGCGTCTGCAGACTGTGATCACAGCAGACGAGCTGTTTGGAGACATTTCATGTTTTTTGTCTCCAGCTGCTTCAGTTGTTCAGCAGAACGCTGCAACTCTGTTTTACTGTGAAGCTCCAGAAATGTTGTGTGGACTTTATATCATCAGGAGGAGACGGTGGCTGAGGTTACTGTCCTGTTTGAACTGTTCCTTTAAACACCCTCGTCCTGCCTCTAAACCCTGAGCTCGGTCTGTTTTGGCGGCGCTCGTCGCTCAGGTCTCGAGGTGTTTGGCCTCCTGCAGCACAGCCCCAGAGGTCAAAGGTCACACAGCTCTTATCTCTGTTTCAGTATGAAGACCTGGCCCACTACGGGCTGGAGGGGGTGGGTGGGGTGTACGGAGACCCTCACCACCACCACCACCACCACCACCACCACGCCGCGGCCGCCCGCTCCCTGCAGGCCGTGCACCTGGCCGCCGCCGCCGCCGCCGGGCCGTACCCTCCACACCAGTACCCCCAGTCCACCCACACCAGCAGCAGCATGGCCGCCACAGCCGGGGACGCCGCCAAGAGGGACAAAGACGCCATTTATGGGTACGATGAGTTTACTGACACTGTTTAAAGAGAAAAACTGACGAGGACACACAGTTTCCTTCGTCTGTCTAAATAGTTCTGCTGTAATTTCATGTTTGTTTGGAATGGAGCTGCAAGCGGTGCCGATCCAGGCCGATCCAGGCCGGGCCGAGCCGAGCCGAGCCGAGCCGAGCCAGCGTTATCTGTACTTTACAAACAGACTCCAGAGGTTAAAGAAAGTATATTTAAAAGTAGAAATACCTCCATGTAAAAAATACTCCACTACAAGAAAGAGTTTCTTAGTTTGAGCAGCTAAATGTAATCAGAGTATAAAGAGTAAAAGTACTCGTTCTGCAGCTCAGTGACTCCTGTCAGGGTTTTTATTGTCTACTCATCATTAAATTGTATTATTATAAGAGTTATCTTAGATTAACACGATATTTTATACGCTCATACAATAACGTTATCTGTAAAGTAACTAACTACAGCTGTGGAATAAAAGTAATGGAGTAAAAAGTACAATATTTCCCTGTGAAGTGCAACAAGGGGCCCGTCTGCAGGGTTCATCCTGATATAAGCAACGAAAAGTAGATTTTATTTTGAACCAAAATACGAAAAACTAACAAAAAAAAACATTTTACTTTTTGCTTCTTCGGTGAAATGTGTTTGTTCTTCACTGCGAACTGCACATTAATCACACTGACACGAAATAAAGGAGAGGAGAAAGTCGGAGCTGACGAGCTTCAGACGCAGATGATAAAGTGACGTCAGGCTAACGACACCAGCTGAGAGGCGGCTAGTTCACCCAACCATGTAAACTCAGTCATCATCTCCTCCCTCCATGCAAACAGAAACAATAAATAAATAACCTCCATGGCTCCGTACAGCGCGACGCTCAGCTCAGCAGCTTCAGAGAGGATTTTAAAAGCGTCTCCTCAGATCCGTTGTGATCTCGGAGCTTCTGCACACTTTGCTGTGAAGCTCCAGAAATGTTTCGTGGACTCTGAAACTTCTGACTGTGTTTTCAGTTTTGGCTGAGCTTTTCTTTTAAATTGAAAAACAGTTAAAGTCATTTTCTACATTTCATTTCCACATAACCTGAGGTTAAGTCTGCGTCTTTACACGCGTCTTCACTTGTTTTTAATGACGCAGGAACGTTTGTTCAGAAGGCCTCCTGCTTTGTTTCAGCAGCACCTGCTTCTTGTTTCAGTATCGATCCTCGTTCAGCTTCCTGCTCTTCTTTCTAAACATCTGCTCCAGCAGGTTTTAATCGTCCGAGTCTGTCTTTAAGATTTTTCTTCCTCCGCCCACGATGCAGTTTGTTTTCTGCTGCTGTAAACAGTTTGGAGGTGAACCTCCTCCTGGAGAAATAGTCCCTGTGTGCACTGTGGATTATCAGAGTGTGAGAGGATGTTGACTTTTGAAATGTGTTTACGTCTCTCACCTCCAAACGTTCCAAATCCAAGTAGTGTTTTTGTAAATTGGTGAAATAATTGAATGAATTTAGTTTTGTTGTTGTATTAAAGTGATCTGTGGATGATTACTTGAACGTCTCTTATGGAAACTTTAGGAAAGTTTGAGGCAGCAGGAAACTTGTGTTACAGTTTTGCAGTCTGAGCTGATCCCTCCTCCTCCTCCTCCTCCTCCTCCTCCTCCTCCTCCTCCTCCTCCTCCTCCTCCTCCTCCTCCTCCTCCTCGTCTCTCTCTTCCTCCTGCAGACATCCTTTATTCCCGCTGCTCGCACTGATTTTTGAAAAATGTGAACTGGCGACCTGCACGCCGAGAGAGAGCGGCGTGGCCGGAGGAGACGTCTGCTCCTCGGACTCCTTCAACGAGGACATCGCCGTCTTCTCCAAACAGGTAGAGGAGCACATTTTTATCCACGGGTCAGAGTTAATGGAGAGCAGAGCTGCAGGATCGTGAAGTCCAGGGCCGGATTAAACCCTCTACAGGGCCTCTGGGCTGAAATGAGCTGAGGGCCCCTCACTTCCCCCCCCAGTTTCCCCACTTTCTGTGCATTGTGTGATTAGTAGTCTGCTGTGAAAGAAGTGTAGAGCGGTGTAGGGATGATGTATTGTCGTAGGTTAACCCTGAAGTTAGCATGGCTCTGGTTCCCTCTGTGGGATAACAGTGTAAATTAAATGTGTAGCAGTAAAAAGCTAATGTTAGGCTACAAACAGACCGCTAACTGCTTTTAACACACGGAAGAGATTTATAATTTAAACTGTGGGACATTTAATGATGGATTTTGTGTTGTAACCACATCTTATTTCACACATTTAACTGGAAACACATTCAACAAACTCTCAGATGTTGAGACGAGGGGACAGGACGTGCTAACATGCTAACATGCTAACAGATTTCCAGGTTTTAGGGCCACAGACGAGTGTTTTAAACTGGAGTTCGGACATTTTGCACCTTTTTGTTCAGCGAGCTAGTTTGAGCTGATAAAATCTGCTTCTGCTTCTGTCTGACATCAGGAACATGTTTTGTTTTATAGATTATGTAAAGATTTTTTTGCTCAGTTAAAACTTGTGTTTGGGGCCAAAATGACCACAAACCACACAGTGAACCAGGAGCCCTCTGGTCCGGCCCCTGGAGGGTCCGGGGCCCCCGGGGGCAGCTGGCTGTTGTTTTAATCATTATAATATTTATTCTGTGTTTCTGTTCAGATCCGATCAGAGAAGCCTTTATTTTCATCAAACCCAGAGCTGGATAATCTGGTGAGTTATTATTATTATTATCGTTCTGTTTTTATTAAACGCTGTAATGATTTTAATGCTTTTATTTTATTTTTCATGAATTAAATAAGTGTTTGTTTTTCCAGATGATCCAGGCGATACAAGTGCTGCGCTTCCACCTGCTGGAGCTGGAGAAGGTCAGACACAACCCGTCCGTCTCGTGACCTTTGACCTTTTTTTGTACCACCTGCTGATCAATATAAAGTCAGGAGATTAATGTTGAGAAGGAAAAACACTGTCACCCTGTAAATCTCTGTAATCATCCAGTTACATTCCTGTAATTTAATTTATTGGTCTTATATATTGAGTGAATTGTCATAATCTTATCGGCCATTTTGGTCGTCGTGAGCTACGTTTCATTCATAAAGTACCGACTCTGCATCTTATTTCCAGGTTCACGAGCTGTGCGATAACTTCTGTCATCGATACATCAGCTGTCTGAAGGGGAAGATGCCGATCGATCTGGTTATAGACGACAGAGACGGGAACAAGTCGGACAGCGAGGACTTCATCAGGTCGTCAGGGAACAACATGGACCAGGTGAGCTCGCCGTCACTGACGTTTGTTCTGCCGAGAGCTTTTTTTATTATTATTGTTGCATCACAGTTTGGACACGCGTCTTGTTTTCCTGTGAATAAGCGGAGTGTCTTCGGGTCGTACGGGTCGGCAGTGAATCACAACAGCAGTGAAGACACGCCGACACATTTCAGCCATTGAGGCCGTCATCAGGGCGAGAACAAAATGGCCGCCTTACATGTTTAGGTTAGCAGGCAGTCACGTGATCAGTATGAGACGGTGGGTAGTCACATGATTAGGCAGCTAAGATCAAAAGATTAAGCAACAGGAGGCAAGATGATAGAAAAACACAGCAGAAACACAGAAAAGCATCAATCAGTCGTCTCTTAAACGTATAAAATAACTTTTTCTGTCTCAGAAAAGTCTCGTTCCCCATTCAAACCTCGGTATGAGGTTTCTTTCAGTGTATTTATTTAAGTTTAGACTTTTTAATCCTCTTCACTTATGTAGTGATTATTGTGGCAGCAAAGGAGGAAGTCAGGTGAAGTAGTATAAAGATTTACCACAAACGACTCATCCTCATTTTAAAAATTGTGATTTGACGATTAAATGAGATCATTTCTGAACCAAACTTCGTCCATGTTGGTGTAAAAAATGGGCCTAATGAGTCTGAATAGTCCGAACTGGTGTTCAGCCTGAAGTCGGAGGCTTCGTGAGCAGCTTGTGGTCGCTGACATGTAAATGTGGTGAGAAAACGCTGAGTCGAGATTATGAGTCAAACGTTACGATTCCAGTTTTGTCTTCAGTCGAAGTCGCTCAGCTGGGTTTATTTAACTGAACTGAAGAGCTGAACTCGTAAAGAGAAGACAGATTATAGATGTGATGGTCCAGCTGCACACACACACACACACACACACACACACACACACACACACACAGGTATCTTTGTCCCTCTTCTCCTCTTGTCGTTCAGTGATAGTGGAGGTGAGAAGTCGGCTTGTGTGTGTTTTTTTGTCCCGAGCCAGCCGAGCAGGTTTTAAATCAGCCTCCCAGTGAAGCTCTCAGCAGCCACTTGTCGGGCCTTTAACCCTTTAATCACCTCGAAGTGTGAACTGGAGCAGCTTAGTGTCGGATGACCGGCAGCTCCAGCGCTCTGGTTTCATTTTCACCAGCCTCCTCCTGGTCAGATGATACACAGATAATCCTCCCGTCCGTCTTGTTTTTTTGTTTTTTTTGTTACTGAAGCGTCTCTGCATGATCACCTGTCAATCAAACGGTGTGGGTGGGACAGTGGCGCTCTTTTACTTTATTCAGGTTGACTTCTGTAGGTGGCGCTGTCGAGTGATTAAAGTAGGAAGGAGCAGATTAGTGTCATTAAATATCTACTTCCATCATTTTTAAACACGTTGGGGAATCTCGTCTTTTAGAAGTTGAAATTGTAGTTTGACTGCAAATGTTTCAACCGTCCTCCGTTTCTTGTTCTCCTCTGTTGTTTTAACAGTTTAATATCTGAGCGAGACAACAAATTATAAAACTACACGTGCTTCTTATAAGCGACACGTGTGACCTCCAGAGATCTTACATCTTGGATCACTGGTTTAATGTCCCGAAACTGTCTTTTTACATTTACAAGCTCTTTTTTAACAGCAACAGCTCGACTTCATCCTGCTAACAGCAGCCTCAGTGATCCAACAATAAACTACAAAAGAGAGAAATTCATCAGCTTCTCAAATCTGTCCAGAGTGAACCCTCTTCACAGACAAATCAATACAAGATCTCTGAAAAAGACAATAAACCAACATGTCCGACGCTGTCAGAGTTTCCTCTGGTACCAGTCAGCTGATCGTCTTCATCACACAGGAGAAGAGTCTGGTAGTGATGCTACAGGCTGATGCTAAGCTAGCTGCGGGCTAACGCTAAGCTAGCTGTGCTGTCTTTGCACAAACAGGCGAGGTGGAGAGAAAAACACTCCTGGGAGAATCTCAGGTCCAGATTTCATTTGACGCCACTGTTCTGATCCGTGTCCTGCAGATTTCGTGGAGCAGAGATCACGACGACGCAGCATCGATCCGATCGGCCGGGACGCCGGGACCGTCCAGCGGCGGACACACGTCTCACAGCGGAGACAACAGCAGCGAGCAAGGTGAGGCGACGGTCACACCCGACCGACGGGAGTCATGCAAACATTTACTCAAGTCCAATTCTGACGTCCTTTTTTTACTCCACTACATTTATCTGATAACTTTAATTACTAGTTACTTTACAGATTACCTGCTGCCTCAGAGCCAAATACAGTGTTTACATCCATGTTAAATACACAAGTAATCTAACTTTCACATGTACTTATAAGACGATACTTTTACTCAACTTTGACCTTCGGCTACTTTTTACAACACTGACAGCAGCTCAGAAATGTACTTGATAATAGTTTTTAATCAATAGTTACCTTCCAGCTAACTATGAGTGAGCGGTTACAACACTGCATCTTCAGTACATTTATATAACCTCACACACACACGTTCCCCAGTTCTTCTCAGTGTGTGTGTGTGCGTGTGTGTGTGTGTGTTTTCCGACATGTTGCACTTGATGTGAGTTTGAAAATAAAGGGAGACGGTCGAGAGAACGAGCGAGTGAGAGAGTGATGAAGGCTGACAGACGACGGAGCTGAAAGAAAGAGAGCCTTATGTCCCTGAACACACACACACACACACACACACACACACACACACACACACACAAACATGCATTAACAGGCTTCATGTACCTTCATATTTTCGACAGAAATATAAATACACACTTAAAACAAGACTTTCTCTCTGTTTCCATAAACTCTCACTGTAAACTGGTCTGTAGAAACTCAGTCACAGTCGCAGGTTTGTGTGTTTTTGCTTTGAATTTGCTTAAATCGTGTTGGAAACATCAACTCGTTCCTACACTGAAGAATAATCTCGCGGCGGCTGAGCGTACGTGAAAGCTCATGTATGGTTTTGTGAGTCTGGCGGCTCAACAGCACCCCCTACGTTTCACCCACGTGTGTGAGATTCTGCAGACATGTCCATCACATCAAGATCTAATAAAAAGCCTCTTGGTGCCAAACCCTAAACCCAACAGGAAGTCGGCCATTTTGAATTTTGTTTGAATTCCTTTGCATTTCATTTACATGGTGTGGTCGGCCCTTAAAGGTGCGACGTGTAAGAGTTAGCCACCTGTTGAACTCCGAACACTAACCACTGCTGACTGTATTGTTTGTGTCTGTAGCTACTGTTAGCTCAGTTAGCCATGCAGCTAGCTGGAGAGCTGGTGTCAAGCAGCAGGCTTCGAAGCCAAACAGTGAGATTACGACGTCACGTGATGCACAGCGACCCGAAAAGACTTTAGCGAAAGAAGCTGCAGTACAAAAAAGGGGGATACTTTATTTTTCAAGCATCACAACCCCCGGTGACATGACTCATTTGCCTCACGATTAAATTAATTTATCTCTATTTAAGTTAGCCGGGCGCTAAACAGGAAGTTAGCCAGCTCGGGAAGTTGAGCTTTTTTAGCGCCACCGAGCAGCTTTCACAGGGATGAGCGGGGCTCCTCCTCCGACACGGTGTCCAGGTTTTAATACAGCGTGGTCGGTTGGTGGGAGGAGGTTTGGACCGCTGGGAGGAAGAGGTCTTCAGGCCCGGGACCGGCTGGTACATGTCTCTGCAACACAATACATAGACGTCTTCGACAAAAACACATTCAGTTGATAATTTCATTTATGTTTTTGGATGTTTGATTAATATTTACATATTGCATGTAACATTATAAATCGTTGGCGTGTTGTTCATCTCTGAGAAGCTGTTTTTGAGTTTCTCACCAGTTTCTGACGTCTCCCGGGCCGAACAATCATTTTATTCATTAATCTAGAGAATATTTAGCAGATGAATTGATAACGGAGCGATAATAAGTTACAGCCAGACTTAAAACACACAAACACACAACCATCACCACAGACATGCATGAATAATGACATGACAGTAGAAGCTAACGTGCGATATAATAAACACACAAAGTGCAGTTCTATTTTAAAACACACACACACACACACACACACACACACGGGTCCAGCAGCTCTGGCCTCGTGCTGCTGGTCTCAGTCCAGCCGGGTTCTGTTAGCGTGCATCTGTTAGCGGGCCAACTGAAACAGGCCTGTGGTTTCTCTATCTGCTGGACACATTTACAGTTTGACGGCGCCGTGGGGGGGAACCACCGGCGCCGCCGCGTTCACCTGCGAGTGTGACCTTCAGGAATCAGCCGCCACCACAACTGAGTCTGACACACACACACACACACACACACACACACACACACACACACACACACACACACACAGGCCTGAACAGGGTCAGGGACTCTGTCTCTCTGAGGGTTTTGGTTTATTTCAAGCTAGTTTCTGTTTCTTGAGCATCGACCAGACGATGTTTTATCTCCTTCATGAGTTTCTACAGACCAGCTGACAAACACACATCAGGGTTTCCTCCAGTGTCTTACAAGACCAAATGTAATCTTGTGATGTGTTTTTAAAGTAAAATGTGTTATAGAAGAGGTTAACTCCTGGTGTCTCCGTAAGCACTGAGCTGGAACCACGAGGTGATTAGCCTAGCTTAGCATAAAGACGGGAAGCAAGGAGAAAAAAGTCGGCCTGGCTCGAATAAAACGTACAAAAACACGTTTCCCAGCAGCTCGACCATTCACCAGTTCACACATCTTCCAGAAACACAAATGTCAAAGTGACGTGTCGACCTCGAAAATATGGAGGATTTTGAAACCGAAGCAGACTTTATGTTAAACAGACTTTTAAAGGATGAACGTACACTACAACAGTGTTTTTATGTTAAACACTGTTCATTTTGACAAGTTTTCATGTATTTATTCAGTTTTTTCTTTACACAGTCTGTGTTTGTCGCCCTCAGCGTGATCGACGGGGCAGATTTCACGTGCGTGCTGCTTTAACTCCTTCGTCCGTCTCTCACTGAGGAGGACGAGGTGCTGCAGGTCACCAGACTGCAGCTGTAAACCGCCAGAAACAAGCTGTGTTGAATAAAAGAGGGAAAAAAATATGTGAGAAAATGTTTCATAAATCAGAAATACAGGAGAATTTTGACCCGGAGAGGAAACGGCAAAGAAAACTCAGGGAGGTTTGCAAGTACGGTTACGAGCTGGAACTATTTCCTGAAGTCTGAGACAAAAAACATGGCGGATGGATACGCTGCTGTTTGTGAAGAAATACTTCCAGCCCTCATATTAAAATGACCTCGTGTTTATGCTAAGCTAGGCTAACTCCCGCCCTGTGCCGCTCACACAGACATGAGTTTGTGTGCGTCTCTCTCTTGTCTCCACATTAGCGACAGAGAAGGTCCATTCAAAGTGACAGCATTACGGTCTCTGACGCTGAGGACACGTTTCTCTGTTTATGTTCTGCAGGATGGCAAATTAACACGGAGCAACCGGCCAAACATGCCGGAGAGTTTGGCTGTGGTTTCTGAGTTAGCCGTCGGTTAGCAGATGTCATCTGCAGTCCTGCTGAACTGAGGTTTTTTCAGTTAATGTCAAAAAGAAATCTCTTATTAACCACATTTGGCTGCGTCGCGGAGGTCAACTGGGGAGCTGGCTGCGTGCGAGTGATGTTTTAAAATGTCCGCCGGCCAACAGAGAGCGAGCTGAAGCAGCTCGTGGTCTGGCTGCTGATGCATCAGAGCGAACGGTCTGATAAAGCACATTTGTTTCCAAGTGGAGGCGTGACACAGTTTGTCTTTCCTCAAAAACACCCGGAGACGAAGCTCGATTAGTCAGCTCAGCTCAGTCTCACTTCACTACAGAGGGAACGTTGTCCACTGCTTTTAAACTCATATATACCTGTGTCTGTATACTGTACTGAAGTTAGACGCCAGAATGAACCTCGTCAATCAACCATCTTCATCTTCACCATCTCCAGACTTGCCTTTCCTACCTTTTAAATGTCAGCAGCAGGAAACGTTGTCCTTGAATCTCACATTTTCCTCTGTATTTTAGAGATCTCGAGGTTGGCAAGCACCGTTTGAGAATACTGTGCACCACAGTAGACGGCAAACTTGAACACCAACATACTAGGAGGATGAAGAGGGAGAGAAATCCCCAGACTCCCTTTAAAAATCACTCAGTTTTATGAGTTGCTGAGTTCAGTGCATTCATAAACTTAGTGAAACGTTTTTTCTGACCAATTCTTGTTTGGGTCTTCTTGTAAATTCAGCAAATGTTTTACATTCAGTTCTTCTTTCTTTGTGTAAAACACGTCGTGATATCTTCATGTAGAGCGGAGAAGTGAGATCCAATCACTCGAAATACATGTTGAGCCGCCTAATGCGAGGTGTGAACGGACGAGCCGTCCCCAAAGACGCATGTTAACGCAGGTTAACGGCCTCGTGGTTCATAGTAAACACAGCGCAGTGAGGATACAGACGAATATGACGCAGATCTGCCTGTTTGTCACTGTTTTCTGTTTTTATTTCTTTTTTTTAATACTTTATTTTGAAGTTTTCAATTAAACATGAACAACACAACCCATCCCCACGAAACAAAATCTCAAAAATCCAGCAAAAACAAACTAATAAATGAATTAACAAGAAAATACAAGAACCAATACAATTAAATAAATAAATACATAAATAAAAGTATATATTGTGACACACTTGTCACTAAGACATCTCAACCATTGTACCTGAACATTAGTATTCTGTTTGTCACTGTTAATATTAATAATTCTCTATTAATTAATCATTTTTATAATGCTCAGTTTTATGGGATACTGCAGCCTAACAACAGCGCTCGACACACATATGATTGCAATGTTCCAGTGTCCACATACTTTTGTCCATCTAGTATACTGTCACAGCAGGACCGGTTCAGTTTCGTCCTCGTCCTTCGTCTGTCTCAGTGTTTTGTTTCTTTATCCCAGTGCTGACCTCAGCAGTGAGGTCACCTTCGTTAGGGCGTCGGATTGGCCGTTAATTCATGTGACCCCTCCCACCATCGCCAGCAGAGCGGAGAAACGGTCCGTAGTGGAAATGTGGTGGAAAATAAAGCCTCTCTCCAGCGAGCGTCTCCTCCAGCAGAGCACGGATGATAAAATGTTGTACAAACACTTCTTGAAGAGGCCGGCAGCACGACGTCTGCATGTGTGTTTGTTCTCCATCTCACATGTGTGGAGCAGAGAGAGCTTCATCACTGGAGGCCTGCTGCAGGAGCGCTTCATGTTTCTCTGGATAACTTTTCGTTGGCACGTTTCATGTGCGTTGAACACGTTCTGGTGGGATAGCACATGGTGTCCCGAGCAGCAGAGCGTCCTGTGGTGGATTATTTGGTCAGTTTCTTCACTTAGAGCAAAATAGACTCTCGCACATGAAGCCACAGCTGCACGAGTGTGTTATTAAATGCTAATTGTTCCTGTACAGGCTGAGAGGTAAAGACAGAAAGCATTGTTTCCTTTATCTGCATGAAGTGGTGCTCACTCACAGAGACCAGCCTCCTGAAATCACCTGGTGTTGTTCATCAAACTTTATTCCCTGATGAATTAATGATACTGTTGAAAAACACTCGGCCCAACATCTGACAGCTGAGGAACAACTCCTGGATCCCTCAGTCCGTCCAGATCCACACAAAACCTCATGGGGTCTTTTCTGGGTCCAGACGCATCCTCCAAACACGTTCACACGTATAACACAATCCAGTGTGTCATCCTGCTGACAAACAAACCAACAAACAAACCAACAAACAAACCAACAAACCAACAAACAAACCAACAAACAAACAAACAAACCTACATAATAAAACACTGCTTTCTCCTCCTAAAGCCATTTACAGTTAATTTCCATCCACTTGTTTGAGTTTTGCACATTTTCAATTATTGCATAAAATAATCTGAGAGGACATTTAACAAAAAATTAATTTCACATACAGGAGATGAAACAACAACAGGGTCTTTGAACACACCGTCATGTTGCTGCTGTTGCTTCTTTTACTGGAGAAAAGTCTGATGTCAGTGTGACATCTTGTCTTGGTGATTATCAGAGATTAACGAGGTGTCACTGTCCTCGATCGATCCTTTTGTCTTGAATGTATATACATGTATATAGATATAAATTATGGAGTTCATGAATTGACATTTAATTTAGCAGAAAATTCTGACATTAGCTTAAAACCGGAGTAACTTTTTACTGGCTCATGTGCAGATGACAAACATGAGGACGTTGTCTGGTCGTGTGTTCGATGAGAATCACACTTCTTCCTCTAATCAGCTGTTCACCCGCCGCTCGTTGTGTCTCTGCCCGTCTCGTCTCTTCACACGCGTCTTCAGGTGCAGCAGCTCTTGATCACAAGATGAAGCTCCTCCATGTCTCCATTTCCTTCCTGCTTTTCATCAGCCACATACTTCCTCCTCGTGTCCTTTAGTTCACAGGTTGTTGTGAAGTTGTCACAAACCATTAGCAGGTTGGGTCGGACCGCTCTTTCCTCGGCTCTCTAAGGAGAGCGAGGAGACGGGGAGTGCGGGTGGAGGGGTGTAAATCAGCCTCGGGGAGCTTGCGGTTCAGCCTAATGAGGCTGAGAGCTTGTTTATGGAGTTACGCATCATTTTTATGATTATTTCCACCTTTTCAGGCTCTGCTGCGCGGCAGAATCCGCCTCTGTTCAGTCTTAGCGAGGCCCTCGTCCACCGCTGACTCTGGGCAGGACCCGGAGCTCCTGCTGCAGGCTGCCGGGGACTGTCGCCCTAACCTTGGCCCGGCGCTGTTAAAAACACTGAGGAGAAAATGAGCCTCATTAAAGAGGCAGAGAAAGTGCAGTAAAAACACCGGGCCCGGCAGCTTTTAGTGGTTTTCTGCTGAAATGCTGCATTATGTGCCATGATCCAAAACCTGCGGGGGGATGGTGGGGGCACAAAGCGGGCCGGGCCGGCGTGACTGCAGGGTCACCA
Source organism: Pagrus major (assembly GCF_040436345.1). Classification (NCBI taxonomy): domain Eukaryota; kingdom Metazoa; phylum Chordata; class Actinopteri; order Spariformes; family Sparidae; genus Pagrus; species Pagrus major. Next base: position 3,167,363 of record NC_133215.1, on the reverse strand, counting down.
GTTTGAATCCACTCATCAACTGGGAAAATGTGAGCAGGGAGAGTTCATAAGAGGAGGCATGTGTTTTCAAGGAGCCTTTAATGGGGAGAAAAGGGCCGAGAGGCCTCGCGTACACTCCGCTGGCTGTTACCAATGTGCTCTTTGTTTTCATGACTTCTGTGAGTTTTTTTTCCTAAAATGTGTCTTCAGCTTTTTTACACTTAAAGAGTAACATTTTGTCTTTGCTTCTTTCCCAGAGGAAATTGTTTTGAAGGGGGTGTGTTCAACCTAAAACAGGCTGTTAAATGGCTCTTTAAATGCTAGTTTTTAACCATCATATTTAACTCCACACAAAACCACCTTCAGAAATAGTCGGTCAGATATGAGCCAACCGGCCTGACATGTTCGCCTCATTTGGAGACGTTGGTTTCTTGTTGAGACGGTGAAATAAAGCTCAGTAACTCCCTTTCTTCTTCCTCGTGTGTTGATCAGGTGACTGCCTGGATAACGGCATGGCGTCTCCCAGCACGGGGGACGACGACGACCCCGACAAAGACAAACTGCACAACAAGAAAAGAGGAATCTTCCCCAAAGTGGCCACCAACATCCTGAGAGCCTGGCTCTTTCAGCACCTGACGGTACGAGCATCAGCCTGGTGTTTTTGGTGTTTTGCTACTAAATGTTGAAAGAGTAGAAAATGAGCTCTTTTGGCAGTCACGTCTCTCGTAGTTGTGGATTGGCCGACAGCTTCAAGCCTGCTGGAGTTCATGGACGAGGGAAAAAAGTCCATTCCAGCACACTTTTATCACCTCGGCATTGATTTATTAAAGACAGTTGTTTCGCTGGAATTTTGATTTTGGGGGGATTTGATTCCCTGCACCATAAAAAAGACAAAGCAAGTGTGTGTGTGTGTGTGTGTGTGACTCAGGAGTCAGAAGATGTATTTAACATTTGTGAAACAAGAATGAGGCAACTTCCATTTCGTTGGCAGTCAGCATGTTCTTACAACTTGTGCAATGCACTTGACCTCCTTTTATTTTTAAGGAACTTGACTTGAAGCATGTTGACCAATAGTTCTCATGTTATTGTGGTTTGGCACATTTGAGCATAACTGAAATTGTACAACCAGCACAAGGTCATTTATGCGTCTATTATACAAGGCAGGGTTGGATAATTAGGTGAAAGTTTTATAAACTACACAAATTACAGAACATGTATACAGTTATTTATATACAAATATACATAAACACATAGAGCATCGTTTTTTAATCTGCATCAGGGTGAATGTGAGCAGCAGCAACAGGATGGTGATGATAATGTGGTCGGCGTCTTCATATCAGAACATGGGAGTCCACCTCTCCTTGTCCAGCTGTCGTCAGCGTAACGATTTGATGGAGACAGGTCTGTAAAGATGTGGTGGAGACGGGTCTCTGTAAAGACGTGGTGGAGACAGGTCTGTGTAAAGATGTGGTGGAGACGGGTCTCTGGTCAAAAGACATGGTGGGCTGTGATGGTCTGTCCCAAAACACCTGTCTCCTTCTCCAATGATGAGGACAGTATTTCTGCCATATGCATTTGTGTTTCTGCAATAAAGCGGTAAAACGTAGAATAATCTGGAGGAGCTGTCAGCTGCTGCATCTTCAGCGTGTCTGACTCTACAGAGCTCGTCTTCCTCATGAGCACTAAACCAGCACTTCGGCTGTTTTTAGAGCATTGAACTTGTGACCTTCCACTTCTGCATTGTTCTGGCATTTCTGTCCACTTGTCCACCTCACTGCCCCTCATCTACTTTGAAGTTGTGTTGACCTTCTCGTCCCAACCTGAGGACGTTCTCAGTCTGGGGTGATGACCTTTGACCTCTACTGTGGTCCAGGTATTTCACCTGTGGGCTATTCAGGGCTCTTCAGAGGCGTCCTGACAAGAGGAAAAGTGAACTTTGACCCAAGAACTGGTGAAGAGTTGCAACTTGTTCTTAATTTATAGAAGAACGTTTTTAAATGTTGCTCATCGACTCCTGAAAGTCGGATCGTCGGTTAAACGTGCATTAACACCTGCAGGGTTTGTAATAATGCATAATAGGAAGGAGCAAGCACCAACAAGTGTTGCTAAGCTTCACAAAGACGGCAGTGATACAAACAACTTATTGAAAGAAAGAAATGATTGAATAGACGGAGGAAGGCGTTTGCTCAGTCAGACCTCGGTCGTATTCATAACGCCCAGAATCAGTCAATGCTGAGACGTCCAACTGCTGTAAAAACAAAAGCACAACGACAAACATTCATCTTGTTAGTGGCAGTTTTCATTACTCAACAGTTCAGAGTCTTTGTGTTGTGTTAGTGACGTGTTTCTTAATGTGAAATCCAGAAGTTTTACTGTGAACTCGGAAGATTAGGCCGGGATTTTTCTTCTTTTAGTGACTTAATCCTTTTATAATAGTTTTGACTTTGACAAAGTTAAAAACGTCTTGTTGTTCGTTACCCACATAAAATAAAAAATAACACACGGTGCAGCCTTTCAAACATCAAACATGGTTAATCAGAATCAAAAACACGTGTGGGAAATCATGTTTGTTACAGTTGCTCCCTCTAGAATAGAAAATATCACATCATCGATATAAACAAGATTCAAATAGAGAAAGATAATCTGACAAGTAAATGAGAATAAAATATATAAAGCCCTGAAAAAATACTGTAAGTACTGAAGCAACAACAGCAACCAATGAGAGAGGCATCCCAGAGCAGCTGATGGTGCAAACAACAGCAAGCGTCTGAGGCTAACGTTAGCTAGCATACCACTGTTGACAGAAGCCTCTTCACATTCACTACCAGACAAAGGTTTTCTGAAATAAGGGTCCATCGGCTGTGGCGTGACTCCGGCTCTGCTCTCTGTTTTGAGTCCAGATCACACCAAATTCGACACTGAACTTCTTCTGGTCCTCGTCAACAAAGCTGCAGAGTTTGAGGTCGGTCGGACGAATGATTCTCGAGATTAGTGAATTACAGACAGACGGAGATTCATTGTTTCATAGTTGGACATTTTGGTGTGCCCAAATTAAATGCATTTTATTATGAAGGTGTCCATCATGATAGCTCAATAAATTAAATCTGTGATGTTTGTTTAACTTAAATGAGCCTTGTTACAAGTAAATTACACAGAATTAAAGTGTATAAAGTGCAACACCAACCATTATAATAGCATTATTAGCTAAAAAGACACAAGCAGCTACTTGGTGAAGAGCTGTGACACGTGCAGGTTATTTTCCACAGAGTTCAAACCAGGCGTCGCTCATTATGATGATGGTGTCGCTGTGAGAGTTTGTCTGCTCGGGTTCAGACAGGGCGTGTCCAGAGGACCAGAACAAAGGTTATTCCCTCCACGCTTCATATTAATATTGTTCAGTTCAGGGAAATATGATTTTTTTTTTTTTTTATGAGTGTGAAGCTGAAATGAATCGTCCAGTAAAAGTGGGAGGAGAACGGCTCAGCGCTGAAAATCCCAGTCGTGACTGACTCATGAGTTTGGCTGAGCCCAGCAGAACCACCAAACACCCCCCAACACACACACACACACACACACACACACACACACACACTACCCTCCCATCTCCCCCTGCCTGCCTCCAAACATGGAGAGGCTAAATCGGGCCCAGCTCGGCGGGGGTCGGGGCTGCTGCCAGGACTCTGAGCTGAACCTGGAGGACAGCGAGTCCTGCAGCAGATGGGAGGTGAGAAGAACGATGGGAGGGGGAGGAAACACTTGTACCTGAGAGAGGGAGGGAGGGAGGGAGGGAGGGAGGGAGGAAAAAAGGCGCTAGCTGTTGGAGGCTAAGGTTGTGTGAAGGGCAGCAGAACGTTTAATCAGGAAAATAAACACAAAGCAGACAGAAAAATGAAACAACAGCGAGCACAGACACACACTGAACAACCTGCACCGGTTCATTCTAATCAATTCTTCACTTATACAGTTGCATTCTGGGTAAACGATGCCTTGAATGATGAAAACACACACTGCCGACCAGGAAGTCAGAAAGTTCTTCTACATGAACAAAATCTATAAAACTTGTGAAAGGGACAAAAAAATGATTCATTCACTTCATAAAAATAACTCTGACTTAGAACAGAAACCATCCTGTTAATTAGGACATGATATCACTATTCATGATTTAATTAAATTAAATAATAATTAGTAAGTAAGTGAACAAGACAAAATAAAACCCAGGACAGTTTGTGTTAAATGTGGGTGGATAAAACTTGCTTGCACAGATACGGTTCTGTGTTCAGGCTCCACATATCCACAATGTGAAAAATGAAAAACAACTGTGATTCACTTCCATGTAAGTTGTGTCACATGTTGCTGAACCCTGGACTCCAAATGTCACCATAGTTGGGCTGGGAGGTATATTTAAATCTAACATGGTGGCACCTTATTCTCCACAGAGGTTATTAAAGAGCTTTACAGGCTAAACGATGATAAAATAAACAGTTCAAAATCAGCTTAATGAAATAAATAAAAGCATCATAAAACTGTTTCGTTAGAAGCAGCAGAGAAAAGAAGTGTCCTCGGTTTGGATGTGAGAGACCCGGCGGGACAGAACAGGGCCTTGGACTGTCCCGTTCTGTCTGCTTTGGCCATTTAACAGCGACCACGTTTCATCTGTGTTTTGGTGCCTTTCAGCTTATTTGGTGTGAGTGAGTTCGCTGGAGTTGTGACATGATTTGCTCAGTTATGAACTACACACGTTAGAGTCCTGACAAACAAAGCTGCACAAACCTGTCTCTGCATGTGTGTGCATGTGTGTGTGTGCGTGTGTGTGTGCGTGTGTGTGTGTGTGTGTGTGTGCGCGCACTAATAACTCTCCTGAACTGACGGCATGTTTTCGTGGCGTTGGACTCTTTATTATCGGTGCGTTTTAAGCTTCAGCTGCAGCTGTTAATCCTGTTGGACCCTCGTTGCCGTGGTGACGCAGAGTGGTCACGGAAAAGCTGTCGAAGCAACATGTGGAAAAACGTCTGATTCACAAAACTTGTACTCATAATCCTGCTGCATGTTTAATCTGTGTGTGTGTGCGTGTGCGTGCGTGCGTGTGTGTGTGTGTGTGCATGTGCACGTGTGCGTGTGTGTGTGGCTTCATGGCTGCCTCCCCTGAAGTGATACACAAAATCCAGCAGCCTCCTTTTGAGCCACAGCTCATAAAAGCCGAGCCACAAGCCGACGTGCTGTTTACACCACACACACACACACACACACACACACACACACACTGCTTTTTCATGTTTGTTTTTTTCATTTTTTATTTCGTGTTTCATGTAAAAGTGCAGGACCGGACCGGACCGGAGGGCCTCGCCACCCTCCCTGTGGATGTTACTGAGTGTGTAATTGCCCTCCCTCTCTCCGCCCACAGATCTGATTTGCCTCCTTAAACAACTTCTTTTTTTCTTTTTTTCACAAACCCGAGCACAAACAGGTGGGGGAGGCTTTGTGTACGCTACCATTTGTTTACGGTCGCCCAACTCGTTAAAGAGCTGCTTTGGCTTACAAATTACACGTGTGACTCCGTCAAAACAGCTGGAAAGACTTTGCACGTCCGAGTGCTTCTCAGCACGACGACGACGACGGAGCGGCAGAATGTGAAAAAGGAAAAAGAAAAACCTCCACCGTCGGTTTGAAGAGACGAGAGAAACGACTCCTGAACTTCAAAGCGAGCTCCACAATTACAGAGGAGGACTTCACCCCGCTCGCCTGTCGGCCGGCTGAGGAATGGGCCTCCTGAGCCGAGCGGGACAGATGAGTTAGCAGGAAGCCCCGGCGCTGACCTCGCCACCCCCTGCCCTCCATCCATCAAGGGTCAGAGGGCACCGGGACACCTCCATCCATCCATCAGCGGCTGTTTACAGCCACAGAGCTGCAGATGTGGGTGATGGCGAGGCCACGGCGGCCCACAGGCACCAACACGTGTTCAGCCGCCTGCCGCCACCCAGAGATACACCCCCCCACCTCCACCAGCACCACCAGCAGCACCACCTCACCAGAGCCATGGCCGTACAGGAAGTCTCGCTCTAATAACGCCATCAGACATCAAACGCCACCGATGTGAAATCCTCCATCACTGCAGTCTGAGTCTCTGTCCGTCATCATTACTGCTGAGTCATTGGCGCCACAGACTTAACGAACAGATCATTAAACACGGTGGTCATTGTGTTTACGCACTCAAACTCCAAACTTTAGGAAAAATCTCAAAAGTGAATTTGATTTCTCTGTTTTCGTTTTTTTATTCCCGGTAGCTCAACAGATTTGGAAATAATGAAAGTTTATCAGCGACGACAGGAGGAATGAAACAGAAGAAACATTTTGAAGAGCTGAAATACTTCAAAGAAAAGTTCACCTATCTCCTAAACAACTGAAGTAGCTGGAGACTTGTTTTAAAATGAAAAAAAAATTACTCAAACTCCATTAAAACTCTGCAGAATTATCTATTAGCAGTTCCTGTTTGCAGTGAACCTGTGGATGTACAGACAACTGTCACTGCATCACTGTGATACTGAAGAAAACCTAAAAACATGAAGTTTCTAAGGCAGGTTCTGCACATGTAACTTTTTTTTAAGGATTTCTAAGCTGATTTATGGAGTCATCATCTCCTCCTGATGATATAAAGTCAGGTGAAGTCTCGTAGTCCACAAAACATTTCTGGAGCTTCACAGTAAAACAGAGTTGCAGCGTTCTGCTGAACAGCTGAAGCAGCTGGAGACTTGATTTAAAATGGAAAAACAACCAAAGAAACATCAGATGTCTCCAAACAGCTCATCTGCTGTGATCACAGTCTGCAGAAGCCGATCTGATCTGAAAAGACGTTATTTACACCCTCGATGTGCAGTCGAGCTCGTGCACGCTAACACTTTTAGTTTAGCAGCTACAGTGAAGATTTAAATCTCAAAATCAAAGACAAAAAATCACCTGCAGCATCTTTCACTTTCAGGCTGAAATTAAAGACAAATGGTACCAAAGTGTTTGAATACATTTAGTCTGTGAGCTTTTTCATGTCGAGGTGGAAAAAGAATCTGAACAAACTCAGAACGACTTGAAGCTTCTGAAAATGCACGAACACAGCCGCTGTTTCCAAAACTTTAAAGTTTGTTCCATGAACTTGTATTTTCTCAGACGGGAACAAAAGCTATCAGGGCTGCAGTTTGTCCGATGGGACGTTAACTCGCCGCTGCAGCCGACCCTCTCTGGGTTTGGTTAAAAATAAAGGCCTCTGTGATCAGACGTTGTGAGGACGGCTGTTCTGTGGCTCCCTCACCCTGCAGTGAAAACATCATCCATTACCTCTGTGACAGGCCCCCCAGGGACCCCAGGGCCCGGCGCTCTGTGGGGGTCGCCTTTATTGACCTCTCTACCCCCCCACCCCTCAACACACACACACACACACACACACACACACACACACACACACACACACAAAATGTCCAGCATGTGGTCACATACATCACGCCGCAGCCTTTCTTCCCTGACAGCGTAAATGAGCGTCCGTCAGATAATGAAGCGAGGAGGTGATCAGACGGCAGATGGAGGGAAACGTTCGAGCTGTTTAAAGACTCTGAGAAGGAATCAGTTAAAAGTCGCCTTTTTAATATCGAGATTTAACAAGTTACAATTTTAATATTATAATTCTACTTTTTTATATATAAATAAAATGTCTGATCTTCTCTTGTCTTTTTAAATTTGATCAATCAGACTGAACTGTGTCATGTCAGCTGTGGACCAGCGCTGACACGTTTGTATAACGCTATCCCACACACACACACACACACACACACACACACACACACACACACACACACTCTAAATGAGTAGTAATTACAGCCTCTTTACAGTTTTACTGGGACGCTAAACAACAACACCTCCCCCACATCACAGCATGAAACTGTGTGTGTGTGTGTGCATTTAAAGTCCTGCGGCTGTGTGTGTGTGTGTGTGCGTGTGTGTGTGTGTGTGTGTGTGCAGCCCTGCCACTCAGCCTCCTTTGCATCCATTAATGTTAATGCTCAGATGAAAGCAGAGCTGCAGACTTTATTACCAGGCAGTGATGGAGGACGACCCACGGCCACACAGAACAGAACGCTGAAGTCGGCAGGTTCTGTAGAAACTCTGGGTTTCGTTCAGTGACAACGTTTTTATTAATGAGTAACTAAACTCAGTTCTGCCCTCGCTGGTTGTGTTTGGTTGCACCTGTGTCACTGAGCTGATAAATAGCTCTCCAGGTGAAGATCACGCCTCATTCAGGCAGAGACTGAGGGTTTGGATCCGCCCTGTAGTTCTGCAGACGTCTGACTGAAGTTTTCTAATGTTACATTATAAAACGCTGTAAAGACGTCACAGATCTTTAATCCTGGCTCTCGCCACCAAACGTCTTTGCCTCCGTCTTCTGTTTCTGCTCAGTGGGGGTAAATCTCAATCCGTCCTCCGTCGGTCTGGAACATCTGCTGAAGATGAGCTCCTTCACAGTGAGACAGGCAGTAAAACTGATCCCAGACCAGTTTGGTGCTGGTCCAGGCTGCGAGCTGTGAGGCGGTCTGAGCTGCCGCTCCCTGCTAACAGGATTATAATTTTATAATGAGCAGGTGGCTCCAGATTAAAACCCTGAGTGGAAACTCTGAAATTAGACTTCTGGAGCAGCCTGAACCGCTCGCCATGTGTTTTTACTCTCGCTTCATTTGGTGGAGGACAGACTCTCCTGATTCTTCACGGTTAGTGTGGGAGATTTCCTGCGACTCGACGATCAGAGGGAACAGGAGAATATTCCTGATGTGATGCGTCTCCGTTTAAAACAATCTTTACTTCACGTGACGCTTGTAAAACATTGTTCAGCTCTTCAGATAAACAGTCTGGAGCTTTGTCTCGTCTTGTTTTTCGATTGAAGTCATCGGCAGGACGATTAAAGGCTCCTCCCTGGAGGAAAGCTGCGACTCTGAGGCTGACACTGTGATGAAACCACCTCGTGATTATCGCTCTTTGTGGCAAATTAGATGCAGTTTAGGCCAATTACCTGCTATCAGATCAGATCAGAGGGAAAACACAGCAGTCTTGGCAGAGCGATGGGCGGAGCGGAGGAAAGACGGCATCAAAGACGTTCCCTCCTCGACAGAGACGTGGAGTTTGGAGTAAAACCAGGAAGTGCCGGACGCTCGTCTTCACGTCTTTGTGCTCATTTCTTCTCCTTTTAAGATAAATAGGATAAACTAACTGCAGTGAAACCAGTGGTGCAGAGCAACTAACATGAACTCGACTGCTGTACTTTCCTTTCTTGAATATTTTTTGCTACTTTGTAACGATGCTCCACCAGATATTGCACTCATCACACCGCTGTAACTTTTGGTTACTCATCATGATTTACTTGATACAACAAATAAATTATTTATCAGACATTTTCAGACCACACATTTCCCCTCTTTAATCCGTCTGGACTGTGGAGATGTCTGCCTTCTCTTCAGTTTAACTGAAACTTGATGGCACTCGACTTGTGGTTCATGAGCCGGTTACACAAGTTGATCCACAGAGCTTGTTGTGAGCATGTAGGAACTATTTTCTTTCGGTATCACTGCACAGGAAGGGAGTGTGCATCAACTCATGGACGAGAGGATAACTATGAGCTCAGCAGAGGAGAAGGCCGTTAACGGGACAGTTAACACAAAAACATAAACTCAGTCATCATCTCCTCCCTCCGTGCTAAATAAAGTCAGGTGAAGTCTCGCAGTTGTTTAGCAGAACGCTGCAACTCTGTTTTACTGTGAAGCTCCAGAAATGTTAGTGGACTATGAAACGTCACCTGACTTTATATTGAGATTTTTTGAACTGTTCCTTTTAATGTTTACATCTGCTGTTCTGCAGTAGATGCAGGCCTGTTTTTGCACAGTGATGCAGAAAGACATTAAAATGCTCACAAAGAAAAACAATGAGTAACCAGGTCATGACTTCTAGGAAAGAGACATGCTGCTGTTTGAGTTTTGTAAATGTATATTTTGCCGTTTCCAGCACCACAAGCTGATGCCATCTTTTTGTGTTTTTCCACTGTGGAGAACGTGACTCGTTCTCTTTAATCACTCGGACGTGCTGAGTTGTTCCTGCATGAAGCCAAATATTTCCATCTGAAATGTGGGTGGAAATGTAGAAACAGGCCGTGCTTCACTTACACTTCCTGTTCTGAAGTTATTTTTAATGGTTTCTAACGCGTCTCCACTGCGTGTCCAGCGTTTTTTGGATGCTCTGTTCCTCTGCAGACTTTAATGAGTCTGAACGTCAGCAGCGCCGCGTGTTACATCAGCGTGAAAATAAACCCCTCGAAAGTGCAGCTTTATCTGGGTCAGGGACGGGCAGCGACGTGCCGGCCGCGGAGGATCTGCAGCAGCTGGTTTCAGTCAGCAGATGAAGAAACTCTCGCTGACTGTCAGCTGCTGCAGTGAAACGTTATTTATTGTTCGCAGCGCTGCGTATCTTGGCAGAGCTTTGCATGAACTTCTCTCTCCTGTCCACTCCTGTACGGTTTATTTAGAGCTGTTACCAGAGACGACTCAGTGCCTCTTGTTGAGTGCATGCAGAGATACCTTTATCTTTATCTTGTCCTCCAGTCACAACCGCTTCTCCTCTTGTTCCTACAGTTGAATGTTTTGAGCTTCACGGTGTTGAGTCTGATCTGCTGAGAGATTCATCAACTTATCGTTTCAGCTGTAACTCAAATGAAACCTGACAATGTGAAGACAACAATACGTCTTTGCTCTCAGAGTCCTCACAAAGACTGAAATACAAGAGCGCACGCACGCACACACACACACACACACACACACACACACACACACACACAGATCAATAAATACGAACATGTACGATCATACAACATGAAAAGATGAACACACACACACACACACTTCAGGGATGGAGCTGAGCAGCCTCGGGCCTGTTGACATCCTCTACTGTTATAGAAACAAGCCTGAACGACCCCCAACACACACACACACACACACACACACACACACACACACACACACACAGTCTCATTAACAGAGCCCTCTCTCTCCACTTGACTTCCCTCTCTAATTGGCTCACCATTTCTTCTCATTAATTATGCTCCATTTCACGCTCCCTTAATGAGTCTGGCCCCGCCTCCCTCCTTTAACGCTAATTAGCAGCTCTGAGACTCACACTGACGACGACAACAACAACTGGAACAACAACAGGAAACAACTGTGTGATGTTCTGCAGCGTGTTAACGTCTCTGTGTTTTGTCCCCGTGCAGCACCCGTACCCGTCAGAGGAGCAGAAGAAGCAGCTGGCTCAGGACACCGGCCTCACCATCCTGCAGGTCAACAACTGGTGAGTCGGCGGCGACGCCACGCACTCGCTGTGTTTGTGAACCCGAGGCAACCTGAAGCTAATGATTTGAGTCCTGTGGGGTTGACTCCACTCCAAATATCCCCCAGTTACAGCGAGAGAGGGGAGGAGGTCGTTAATTGGACGGTTAATTGGAGCTGGGAGGGCGGAGGTGGAGACCTGTCGGGTGCTTCCTGTTTACTGATACAGAAAAGGAACCGTCAGCAAGTTTCTGCTGGGAATTTAACCGCTAACGCATCGTTAGCACCAGCGGTGGGAGGTAACTAAGTATATGTACTCAAGAACTGTACTTGAGTACAAATCTGAGGTACTTGCAGTGTTGTAAACAGTACCCAACAGTCATACTCGAGTAAAAGTAAAGATGGTGTTGAAATATTACTTTGGCAAAAATACTTAAAGTATCTGATATTAAATATACTTAAGTATCAAAAGTAAAATTATACTTAGGTACAGTACTTCAGTAGATGTATTTAGTTACACTCCATCACTGGATACTCTGCTTTACTTAAGTATTTAAATTTTATGCTACTGTATACCTTTACTTCACTACATCTCAGAGGTAAATATTGAACTTTTTACTCCACTACACTTATCAGACAGTTACTTTTGAGATTAAGACAGTGGTGCATTGTAACTAAGTACATTTACTCAAGTACTGTGCTTAAGTACAAATCTGAGGTACTTGCAGTGTTGTAAAAAGTACCTAAAACTCGAGTTAAAGTAAAGATATGGTGTTCAAATATTACTTTGGTCAAAGTGAAAGTCTCTCATGAATAGTACTCGAGTAAAAGTCTTAAAGTATCTGATATATACTTAAAGTAAAATTACACATATATGCTAAACTGTATCAACAGCGTTTTTTAATCTGACTGACGATAAAATAAATAAATGTAAAAATCTACTACTGTGGCTCTGAAGCAGCATGTAATCTGCAAAGTAACTAGTAACTGCAGTTATCAAAGAAATGTAGTTGAGTAAACGTGTCTTGTGTATTTGCCTCCAAAATGTTGTCGAGTAGAAGTTTAATGTTGAATAAAATGAAAATACTTCAGTCACTTTGCAATAACACAAAATTATACTTAGGTACAGTACTTCAGTGGATGTACTTAGTTACATTATATCACTGGATACTCTTCTTTACTTAAGTATTTATATGTTAGGCTTCTGTATACCTTTACTTCACTACATCTCAGAGGTAAATATTGTACTTTTTACTCCACTACATTTATCAGACAGTTACTCTTGAGATTAAGACAGTGGTGGAGTGTAACTAAGTACATTTACTCAAGTGCTGTGCTTGGGTACATGTTCTGCAAGTACCTCAGATTTGTACTTCGGTACAGTACTTCAGTGGATGTACTTATACTTATCGTGTCGCGGTGGTCGCACACTTTGTGCCTTCAGCCATCTAAACAACAGATTGTGCGACAACAACAACACAATTAATAAAGTTCTGATACGTTTACGTGGTGACTGAGGCCATTGAACATGTCAGGAAACATCTGCACGACTCCAATAGATCCAGTGAAGTTCTTTCATACGTTAACGTCACAGAGGACTTCACAGAACCAGTGATTCACATGGACCGGGACATCGAGTGGAGTCGACAACTGACGCAAATGTGTGTGTGTGTGTGCGTGTGTGTTCAACTTACACATGATTTCTCCTCACGTTCTTCCTCTCCTCTCCTCGTTTCCTCTCACCTCCTCGTTTCCCTTCAACCACTCTCCTCTTCCTGCCTCCCCTCTTCTTGTTTCCTTCCCTTACGTCCTTTTTAATTTCTTCTCCTTGTTCTCTTCCCTTGCCTCCTTTTTATTTCCTCATCTTGTATCCTAATCTTCTCTCCTTTTCCCCCGTCCTTGTTTCCTTTCTCATCTTGCCCTTGTTTCCTACTCTCTCTCCTTGTTCCCTCCTCTCCTCTTCTTGTTACCTTCCCTTGCTCTCTTTTTATTTCTTGCTCTTGTTTCCTTCTGTTTTCTCCTTGTTTCCTTTCTTTCTCATCTTCTCCTCCCTCCCTTCCCTTCCGATGCTTCCTTTTATTTCTGCTCCTTGTTCCCTCCTCTCTTCTCCTGGTTTTCTTCCTTTTCTTCTCCTCAGTTGTTCCCTTGTTCCTCTTTCTTTCACCTCCTCTCTTCCCTCTTTGGTTATCTCCTCTTCATCCTCTCATGTCCTCCTCCTCTCCACCTTCATCTCTCCTTCTTTCCTTCCTCCTCCTCCTCTCGCCTCCCGTCCTTCTCCTCACCTTTCCTCTGATCACACCGAGTCGTTAATTTCATCGTAGTTTTACTTCAACAGTTTTTTTCATGTCACACTTGTGTTTGTTGGTGTGTGTGTGTGTGTGTGTGTGTGTGTGTGTGTGTGTGTGTGTGTGTGTGTGTGTGTGTGTGGTGCAGCAGTTGGTGTAAATGGCATTTTCATGGCAAACAGCTGGACTGGTTTATTTAAACACACCCGTCATGAAGGGGGGACTGACCTGAGAATGACACCCGGGGTGGGCGGGGCTACCGACTGTTTTACAAGCTGTGTGTGTGTGTGTGTGTGTGTGTGTGTGTGTGTGTGTGTGTGTGTGTGTGTGTGTGTGTGTGTGTGTGTGTGTGTGTGGTTGTGTAGCTGCTTTGTTTAAACCCTCACTGAAGGCCTCTGACTGTACAGATGACTCTCGTCTCTGCAGGACTGAAACTGATTTCATGATAACGATTTTATTTCTAAACTTTTGAAGCAACACTGAGAAAGAAAAAGTAAAAGTAATACATGTGATTTGAAGAAAGAAGGAAGAAAACTGGACATTTAAGTGTCTGTCAGAGCTGCTGAAGTGATTTCTGCCTCAACGTCTGAGAAAAAACTCCATTTCAGAAAACTGACTTTAAGATATATATATTATAAACCTGGAAATAACAGAAATCACCATGAAAGTCCCCCAGTTCATTACTCACATCAACACAATTATTCTTTGTTTCACAATGTTTCTGATATTTTATGTTTAAATATGCAAATGAGGCCATCTAATTAAATATGCACACATTTGAATGAATGTCTGAAGATGGAGGAGGAGCAGCTCAGTGACTCTGAACTTTGTTTCCTCATTTACAACCAAGCCTCCAATAAAACCTGCAGCACGTGATGGTGTGTGTGTGTGTGTGTGTGTGTGTGTGTGTGTGTGTGTGTGTGTGTGTGTGTGTGTGTGTGTGTGTGTGTGTGCGTGTGTGTGTGTGTGCATGTGTGTGTGTGTGACAGAAAACTCTGCTCATTTCTCTGTGACGAAGCTGTTTTATGGATGAAGTCTGAAGGACAGAGACTGACCGACTCTTCTGCTCTGAACATGAAGTGTGAACTTTGTGGTGCTTCAGCTGAAAACTGCCTCAGTCATACTCTCATATCAGTTTCATGTTTTGTCCATCAGCTCTGTGTGAGACCCTGAATGAAGACGACAAGAAAAGACTTTGTCCCTGTTTGTTTATTGATGATTTAAAGCTGCAGTTTGTTCACACGTCCCGTCAGTAAAGTCTGTTCAATGACTCTTGTTCAATGATTTCATCAACAGATTCACTTCATCCACACAATCAGTTTGTTTGAATCTCACACATGTACGAGACAATAATCAGCTCTGCTTATTGATTATGATCATGATTATTACACTTTATAAAACCTCACAGGTTCATATAAAAACTGGAAATAATAGAAATCACCATGAAAGTCCCCCAGTTCATTACTCACATTAACACAATTATTCTTTGTTTCACAACGTTTCTGATATTTTATGTTTAAATATGCAAATGAGGCGATCTAATTAAATATGCACACATTTAAATGAATGTCTGAAGATGAATGTGAGCTAAATTAAACACCTACATATGTATTTAAGACATTTTCTTTCCACTAGTCTGAAATAAAACATGTTACAGAAGCAAAATGGAGCAAAATCTAAAAATGGAGCAGAGCATGAAGACATGAAGTCTTCACCTGTAGAGTTTCCTCTGAAATGACTTCTGTCTATTTGACTTTAATGAACTCAGCAGTGGTGTCAGGATCTATAAGACAAACTCCAGCATAGAGAGGTTCAGTGAATGTGGTCTGGACTCTGTGGAGGAGAGTGATGATGTCAGAGACGCTGTAGAAGGACAGAATACCTGCACTGTGATCCAGGTACACTCCAACTCTGGAGGGCCGAGGACCTGAGACGGGAGTTTGGACACTGTTGGACCAAAACTCATAACTGTCACTGACACATCTTAACATCCAAGATTTGTCATTTCTTCCAAATATACATTCAGTTGTGCTCCCTGCTCTGCTGATATTCTTGTATGTGACTGCTACATAAACTCTTCTTCCTCTCCTCTCCACCTCCCAGTAACAACGTCCAGTCAGACTCTCTCTACTCAGGACCTGCTGCCACCAAGTGAATCTGTCTGGATGATCAGAATAAGACTGTGGTTGTCTCATGTGTGTTGCTTTTCTGTTCCCATCAGATAATAACAGAAGTGTGTTTGCTGTGTTTGCATCCAGTGTGATGTCACGTGAATATCTTAAGAAGTCAGCTCTGGTCTCAGGCTCTGGTTTTGGGTTTGACAGTAAAACATCCACTTGAGTCACTGTCAGTGAGATGTTTGTCCATGTGTCTCTCAGGACGTCCTGTAGTTTGTCTCTGACCTCTGACACAGCTGCTGTCACATCCTCAAAGTACTTCAGAGGACGGATATTGATGCTGGATGAGTGTGTAGACTCACTGAGTGCTGACAGTGAGGGGTAGTTGTGTAGAAACTGGTTGTGATCCTCTGTGTGTGAGAGCTTCTTCAGCTCAGCGTCTTTCCTCTTCAGCTCAGTGATCTCCTGCTCCAGCTTCTCCTGAAGCTCTTTGACTCGACTCACTTCAGTTTCCCGCTGGGATCTGACCTGCTGCTTCACATCAGAGCGTCTTTTCTCCATGAGACGGATCAGCTGGGTGAAGATCTTCTCGCTGTGCTCCGCTGCTTTATCAGCAGAGCCATTGATGGCCTCCACCTCCTGTTGAAGCACCTTCACATCTTCCTCTCTGTCCTGGATTCTCTGCTGGATGTTTTGTCGACTCCCCTCCAGCTCTCTCTGCCTCTCAGTCCTCTCTGCTGCAGCTGACACTGTGTCGTGGCCTTTATGTTCGTCCACAGGGCAGAGGTAACAGATACACTGCTGATCAGTACGGCAGAACATCTTCATCACCTCATCATGACGAGAGCAGATGTTCTCCTGGAGCTTCTTGGACGGCTCCACCAGCTTGTGTTTTTCATAGGCAGGAGATTCAAAGTGCGGCTGCAGGTGTTTCTCACAGAAAGAGATCAGACAGAACAAGCAGGACTTAACTGCTCTCAGTTTCCTCCCAGTGCAGACATCACAGGCCACATCTTCAGCTCCAGCATAGCAGAGATCAGCAGGAGCAGCTTGGAGTCCAGTCTTCTTCAGCTCCTCCACTAAAGCTGCTAACATTGTGCTTCTCACCAGGACAGGCCTCGGTGTGAAGCTCTGCCTGCACTGAGGGCAGCTGTGGGTTTTCTTCTCGTCCTCTTCATCCCAGTAGGATTGAATACAGTTCTTGCAGTAGCTGTGTCCACAGGGAATAGTCACCGGATCCTTCAGTAGATCCAAACAGATGGAACAAGAGAAAGTCTCTCGGTCCAGCTGAACTGCTCTCTGCGCCATTTCACCTCTCACTGTCGAACGACTGTCTGAGTTTCACTTCCTGATAACAGAAACTAGTCTGAGCTCTGATCTGAACAGCTTGTGTTTGTGCAGCGAATGAAGCCGCCCAGCTCAGTTACGCCTCCTTCAAACTGCAGATCTGAAGGGGAGGAACAAGGAAATACACTGACAGAGTGGAGCTGCTGTGTGAGAGGAGGAGGAAGAGGGAGGGCTGATCGAGCTGCGAGTCATTCCAGGAAGAGGAGCAGCTCTGTGACTCTGAACTGTGTTTCCTCATTTACAACCAAGCCTCCAATAAAACCTGCAGCACGTGATGGTGTGTGTGTGTGTGTGTGTGTGTGTGTGTGTGTGTGTGTGTATGCATGTGTGTGTGTGTGTGTGTGTACATATATATATCTAATTCATGCTCTAGCTAGCTTACAGGAGGAAACAGTGTGATGGATCAGGGGAGCATCAAGGAGGCAGGTTGCTTTCTGTCCGTGTCATCTTTGACTGAGTGCACAAACTAAATGTCGGCTGTAAAAAGCAACAAGTGACAGAAAACTCTGCTCATTTCTCTGTGACGAAGCTGTTTTATGGATGAAGTCTGAAGGACAGAGACTGACCGACTCTTCTGCTCTGAACATGAAGTGTGAACTTTGTGGTGCTTCAGCTGAAAACTGCCTCAGTCATACTCTCATATCAGTTTCATGTTTTGTCCATCAGCTCTGTGTGAGACCCTGAATGAAGACGACAAGAAAAGACTTTGTCCCTGTTTGTTTATTGATGATTTAAAGCTGCAGTTTGTTCACACGTCCCATTAGTAAAATCAGTTTGTTTGAATCTCACACATGTACGAGACAATAATCAGCTCTGCTTATTGATTATGATCATGATTATTACACTTTATAAAACCTCGTAGTTCCTCGTTCCAACGTCCACATGAACAAAAACAAGGACGTTTGTTCTGCCGGACAAACTCAAACATTTACACAACAACAGCTGAGAAGGCAAGGCAAGGCAAGGCAAGGCAAGGCAAGGCAAGGCAAGGCAAGTTTATTTGTATAGCACAATTCAGACACAAGGCAACTCAAAGTGCTTTACGAGGTGCTTTAAGAGGTCAAAGTCCCGCCCAGAGCGTTTGATTGACAGGTGAAGAAATGCCACAACAATCAGCAACAAACACGAAGACAAAAACACACAATGTAACACACTGTCCCGCGGAGACATCACAGGTGAAGTGAACTCACAGATATCAGCGTCAAACTTCCCCACATGATTACTGACACATTTATATCCTCAAACATATCGTTAATGTGCATTTAAATATTCTAACGAAGCGTAATCTCATCAGAACCGTCCAGAACAGAACTCTGAACATTGGATGAAATCAGGCTCAAAGTTCTTGTTTTGTTTTGTTTTTTGTGATAAATTTTTTATTGAAAAATGTACAATATATATATGTAATAGGTAACAATATTAGAACCCCTATATGTTGTTCAAAAAAAAAAAGATCGCAATTCGGAGATGTGGTGATCTTCATAGAATAACGCCTTCTGGGGGTGAGGTACATCCTATGAACATACTTATAGTGTATTAACTGATGATTGGGGTTTTTGGATGTACCACTGAGATTTTTCCACACTGTGTCCCAGCAAATCTCTCTACCATTTACTTCATTTAAATCTCTATTCCAAATACCTTCTACTGGTAAGGGTTTATAGAGTCCAGAAATAAATTTGTAAAGTTTAGAAACCATCCCCGGTGTCAGTCCTACTGAGGCAAGTAATAGTATATCCATTTTAACTATTGCTATCCGGGCTTGAAGTGAATTTGGAAGATTCGACCAGCTCTCAAAGTCCTTCTCTATCTGACTGTATATACCTTGAAAATTTTTTATTGCAATGAACGACGTGGAGGGAAAAATTTCAACTCCAAGATATCTAAAGCTTTTAACTACTGGTATATGGGAGGGCAGGGGAATTTGAAGTGCAGCTGAGTTTAAATGCATCACGAAGACTTTGTCCAGTTAATTTTATATCCAGAGAGTGAGCTGAATGTATCAAGAGGGAAGCAAATGTGGGATTGAGGAACCAGCACTGCCTACATAAAGAAGGATGTCATCAGCGTACAAGGATATACGATGCGCCGTGTTACAAAAAGTGATGGGATGTACTGATGGATGTTGCCTTATTTTCTGCGGCAGTGGCTCGAGGAAAAGAGCAAAAAGTAGGGGTGAAAGGGGGCAGCCCTGGCGAGAAAAACAGAAAAATTAACCGAGAGCTTAAAAAGTGCCGTTGGGTATGAAAGTAATGCTTAAATATTGGGGGGTTCTGCGGAGCGACGAAACGAAGCGTCTACACCCCCCGCGATGGTCAAGTGACTCCCCAAAGTTCTTGTTTCATGTTGTCGACATATTAGAGTCCAAAGTTTTCACAGAGGGAATCTTGGATATCTCTTTTTATCGCTCTATAAATCAGAACATGTTGTCAACAAGCACAAAAACAATCAATATTCTCCGTGTGATTAGAAATAAACTGTTGTATAAATCAGGCTGTGAACGAGACATGAACAAAGCTCTGTACAAACCTTCAGAATAGAGACGGAAGAAAACTGGACATTTAAGTGTCTGTAAGAGCTGCTGAAGTGATTTCTGCCACAACGTCTGAGAAAAAACTCCATTTAAGAAAACTGACTTTAAGATATATATACTATAAACCTGGAAATATTAGAAATCACCATGAAAGTCCCCCAGTTCATTACTCACATTAACACAATTATTCTTTGTTTTACAATGTTTCTGATATTTTATGTTTAAATATGCAAATGAGGCGATCTAATTAAATATGCACACATTTAAATGAATGTCTGAAGATAAATGTGAGCTAAATTAAACACCTACATATGTATTTAAGACATTTTCTTTCCACTAGTCTGAAATAAAACATGTTACAGAAGCAAAATGGAGCAAAATCTAAAAATGGAGCAGAGCATGAAGACATGAAGTCTTCACCTGTAGAGTTTCCTCTGAAATGACTTCTGTCTATTTGACTTTAATGAACTCAGCAGTGGTGTCAGGATCTATAAGATAAACTCCAGCATAGAGAGGTTCAGTGAATGTGGTCTGGACTCTGTGGAGGAGAGTCATGATGTCAGAGACGCTGTAGAAGGACAGAATACCTGCACTGTGATCCAGGTACACTCCAACTCTGGAGGACCGAGGACCTGAGACGGGAGTTTGGACACTGTTGTACCAAAACTCATAACTGTCACTGACACATCTTAACGCCCAAGATTTGTCATTGTATCCAAATATACATTCATCTGAGCTCCCTGCTCTGCTGATATTCTTGTATGCGACTGCTACACGAACTCCTCTTCCTCTCCACTCCACCTCCCAGTAACAACGTCCAGTCAGACTCTCTCTACTCAGGACCTGACACCAGCCAGTGAATCTGTCTGGATGATCAGAATAAGACTGTTGTTGTCTCACTCTTGTTGCTTTTCTGTTCCCATCAGATAATAACAGCTGTGTGTTTGCTGTGTTTGGATCCAGTGTGATGTCACGTGAATATCTTAAGAAGTCAGCTCTGGTCTCAGGCTCTGGTTTTGGGTTTGACAGTAAAACATCCACTTGAGTCTCTGTCAGTGAGATGTTTGTCCATGTGTCTCTCAGGACGTCCTGTAGTTTGTCTCTGACCTCTGACACAGCTGCTGTCACATCCTCAAAGTACTTCAGAGGACGGATATTGATGCTGGATGAGTGTGTAGACTCACTGAGTGCTGACAGTGAGGGGTAGTT
This sequence comes from Pagrus major, assembly GCF_040436345.1. Taxonomy (NCBI): domain Eukaryota; kingdom Metazoa; phylum Chordata; class Actinopteri; order Spariformes; family Sparidae; genus Pagrus; species Pagrus major. The sequence continues at coordinate 3,146,551 of NC_133215.1, read as the reverse complement.
GTGTAGAAACTGGTTGTGATCCTCTGTGTGTGAGAGCTTCTTCAGCTCAGCGTCTTTCCTCTTCAGCTCAGTGATCTCCTGCTCCAGCTTCTCCTGAAGCTCTTTGACTCGACTCACTTCAGTTTCCTGCTGGGATCTGACCTGCTGCTTCACATCAGAGCGTCTTTTCTCCATGAGACGGATCAGCTGGGTGAAGATCTTCTCACTGTGCTCCGCTGCTTTATCAGCAGAGCCATTGATGGCCTTCACCTCCTGTTGAAGCACCTTCACATCTTCCTCTCTGTCCTGGATTCTCTGCCGGATGTTTTGTCGACTCCCCTCCAGCTCTCTCTGCCTCTCAGTCCTCTCTGCTGCAGCTGACACTGTGTCGTGGCCTTTATGTTCGTCCACAGAGCAGAGATAACAGATACACTGCTGATCAGTACGGCAGAACATCTTCATCACCTCATCGTGACGAGAGCAGATGTTCTCCTGGAGCTTCTCTGACGGCTCCACCAGCTTGTGTTTCTTTAATGGAGCTGATTCATAATGAGGCTGCAGGTGTTTCTCACAGAAAGAGATCAAACAGACCAAACAGGACTTAACTGCTCTCAGTTTCCTCCCAGTGCAGACATCACAGGCCACATCTTCAGCTCCAGCATAGCAGAGATCAGCAGGAGCAGCTTGGAGTCCAGTCTTCTTCAGCTCCTCCACTAAAGCTGCTAACATGGTGCTTCTCACCAGGACAGGCCTCGGTGTGAAGCTCTGCCTGCACTGAGGGCAGCTGTGGGTTTTCTTCTCGTCCTCTTCATCCCAGTAGGATTGAATACAGTTCTTGCAGTAGCTGTGTCCACAGGGAATAGTCACCGGATCCTTCAGTAGATCCAAACAGATGGAACAAGAGAAAGTCTCTCGGTCCAGCTGAACTCCTTTCTGCGCCATTTCACCTCTCAGTGTCGACGACCGTCCGAGTTTCACTTCCTGATAACAGAAACTAGTCTGAGCTCTGATCTGAACAGCTTGTGTTTGTGCAGCGAATGAAGCCGCCCAGCTCAGTTACGCCTCCTTCAAACTGCAGATCTGAAGGGGAGGAACAAGGAAATACACTGACAGAGTGGAGCTGCTGTGTGAGAGGAGGAGGAAGAGGGAGGGCTGATCAAGCTGCGAGTCATTCCAGGAAGAGGAGCAGCTCTGTGACTCTGAACTGTGTTTCCCCATTTACAACCAAGCCTCCAATAAAACCTGCAGCACATGATGGTGTGTGTGTGTGTGTGTGTGTGTGTGTGTGTGTGTTTGTACATGAAGTAGAAATTGCTTCATAGTTTGAGGACAGAATGACGTATTAAGTGTAAATGATGACATCTTGGCCGGTCGTCACAATTTGAGAGGGCTGTTTGAAGATTAAGACTTGGGCCAACGCACTAAAATATTAAAACTCAACTGGAGGGCTGCAGTCCACACCACAATCATAACGACAAATGGCAGTGGTGAATGATATTGTCGCGATCACTTTTTAGAGGTCGTTGATGAACGATAGAAACACTGACAGCCTGGCGGAACTTGGCATCGCTTACTCTGCTCTAACCTGGTTCACACCATACCTGACAAATCACATTTTTCAGGTCATGTGGAATGGCTCCTTGTCCAAACCCTGCTTTCTGGAAACTGGTGTCCCTCGAGGCTCAGTACTTGGTCCGCTTCTGTTTTCACTATACACTAGATCACTAGGCTCTGCAATCACATCACATGGATTCTCCACTGTTATGCAGACGACACCCAGCTGTTCCTCTCTTTTCCCCCATCCTCCAACACCCACGTTGCCACGTGCATCTCAGAATGTCTGGCAGACATCTCCGTCTGCGCACCACCTCAAGTTCAACCTTCATAAAACTGAACTCTTCTTCATCCTGGGGAAAGACTGCCCTTACATGGACCTGTCAGTCACTGTCGAGGACGTCACAGTATCGCCTTCATCGGCTGCGAGAAAACCTGGGCGTGACCCTCGATGACGGACCATCCTGCACCCCCAACATCACCGCAGTGGCCCGATCCTGCAGATTTGCCCTCTACAACATCTGCAGGATCCGGTCTTTCCTCACAAAGGACACAACGCAACTCCTGGTCCAATCGCTGGTCATCTCCCGCCTGGACTACTGCAACTCGCTCTTGGCTGGACTCCCAGCCTCTGCGACTAAACCGTTGCAGCGTATCCAGAACGCTGCAGCGCGCCTCGTTTTCAATATCCCGAAATTCTCCCATGTGACCCCCCTCCTCCGTGACCTCCGCTGGCTTCCTGTTGCAGTCCGCGTCTGATTCACGGTGATGGTACTGGCCTTCAAGGCCGTCAACGAAACTGCACCCATGTACCTCCAAACGCTGGTCAGACCATACGCCCAGCGCAAGCACTTCGCTCTACTACATCAGCTGGCGCCTCAGTAGTGGAACGAACTACCAACCAATGTCAGGACAGCAGTCACTCGCCATCTTCCGCAAAAGACTCAAGACACACTTGTTCTGACTTCACCTCGACCCCACATAGCATTTACAGCAAAAACAAATGCAGTGATTAATAGGAAATAAGGTGAAAGTATGCAGTATTCAACAATAACAAAAAAGAATCAGTCCGACAAACCATCATCAACCATCATCATTTCTTAATTATCTTGTGACACCTCGTACTCATTACAGTAACCAGAGAGGTTTTTAAGAGCTCTTCTCTGTCATCTTGGACACCATTTTTACCTTATTTCTTAAGTTTTTTTTTTTTTAAAATAGACTTTTCTTTAAAAAGAAATAATTTAGAGAATCATGCAGCACTGACATTTCTCTGAATCCAGAGGGGGGTAAATTCATTGAGTGTTTTCAGCTGTTCGGGGAGGAAGCTCCATCGATATCGGACCAGACGGTGTCATATATTTTACTTAAAGTAGTTCCTGCAGCTTTCAGTCGGACAGCTCAGTCTGTGACACATTTCAGCTTCCTGTTGGAGCTGAAGCAGATTCTACTTTACTCTCCTCTAAAAAAATCTTCCTCTCCTCCTCCTCCTCCTCTCCTCCTCCTCCTCCTCCTCCTCCTCCTCCTGCTTGCCCTTTTTACTCCCTGAATAGGCTGCTATGGCTTTTGTTTTCCTGCAAAGGAAACAGACTCACCCCCCACTTTTTTTTTTTTTTTACCCCTTCTCCTCCCTCTTTTCCGAACAAGTTGAAATGCAACCATCCCACCCGGGGGTGAGGAGGTGGGGTGAGGGTGGGGAGGTGGTTGTAGGGGACATAAATCAAGTGGGGAACCACAGAGCTTTCACTCCGGGGCGGGTCAGGAGGGGTCGACGGGCGGTTCAGAAAGGCTTTAAGCTGAGGAAGACCAGAACGCTCCTCAGCGGAGGGGAGGCGGCAGGGGGAACATGAGGAGTTAAGGGAGGGAGGGGGGGGTCACAGAAGGTGCCAGGTCAGAGGTCACGCATACCAGGATGATGGCTTTCAAGAGTGTACTTAGCAGGGGACATGTATGAATGCACTGCTGCTGCAGCCCCACTGAGGCCTGACTTCAGCCGACACAGTCTTCAGCCTCTGGCTTCACTTTCCACCCGCTGTATTAACCTGGTGAATCAACAGTGAGCCGATATTACCTGTGGAAAAATAAAGTAAATGCATTAAAAAAATGCAAAAAGTGCTGAAATGTGACAGCATTTATCGTTATCGTTACTTGTAGCTAATAGAAACCAAATTGATTCAGCTGCTAAATTTAGCCGTAAGCTAACCTGACTTTTAGTTATGATGTTTAGCTAACCTGAACCAAATTGTTTTATCCACTAAACCTGACTTTTAGCTGCTAAACTCATTCATCAGCTAACCTGAACTTAGTAGCTTTAGCTGCTAAACCTGACTTATTAGCTGCTGAACTGACTCACTGACACCCCCAAACAGTTGCTACACTGAACAGTCAGCTAATAACTGAACATTTAGTTCAGTGAAACCAAACTGTTTTAGCTGCTAAACAGAATTAATGAGCTAAACTGAACCAAACTGCATTAGCTTATAAACTGGACCAGTTGTAGCAACAGTTTAGCAGCTAAAGCAGTTTGGTTTTTTAGCCAGAAGTCAGATTTAAGCAAATGTTTGGTTTCCATAAGTCGAAAGTTACATGAAGCAGTTTTCTGTGTTTGTTATGTTGTTGTTTTTTCCAGTCGTTCTCAGAAAAAAGGAAACTTGAGATATTCTGTGAGCAGTGAGGTGTTTACTGTCTCTGCCTCTGTGAGCAGAGAGGAGGTCGAGGTCTCTCTGCAGCGTTACAGACAAACATTGAAATCAAACACTGCTGGTTCACCTCATTTATAACACTGCCACTGTGTCTTTCCCTCTTCCTGTCCTCAGGTTCATCAACGCGAGGCGGCGGATCGTTCAGCCGATGATCGACCAGTCCAACAGAGCAGGCGAGTTTTATAGTTCTCGTATTTACTGGGATGCTCCGGTGCAGATGTGACGGACATTGATAGAAATAGTGGTAGAAATTAGATTTAATGCACGATCGTGTCAGGAAAAGTAGTCTGACCTTTGAGATTCTGATAGTTTGTCTGAAACGTGGAGCTTCCTGTGTGAACGTCTCGAGTCTCAGATCTCCAGGTTTTCTCACATTCACAGCTCTGACTGCAGCCGTCAGGGTTTAAAAGATCAAGATTAAAACAAGTGAGAAATCACACGTAGATGATTTTTGATCTCAAACAACATCGTAGTGCCACCGCCTGAGTTACAAGCTTTGTTTTAATGTTAATAATTCAGCTTGCTTTTCTTATAAATTGCGAATTCTTCATTCAGGATTTTTCCATTTATGGTTTGAAATCCAGACTGTTAAATATGATGTCATGAGATGATTGTGACTCATTAATGTATCATCAGGATTTTTCTGTTGTAGTTGAGGCGGAGCTCAGTGTGAAACATTTTGTAAAAGACTGACACTTATGAATCTTTAACAGCAAAAATACATTTGCCCTGATATAATTTGGGAAAATAAAAAAAAGTGCCAAATTTTAAACAAAAAACTGAATCAATAGACGACGAGAAAAATATAGAAATACGTAAAAAACGACTATGCTGTCTGGTGTGACAGGAATGAGTCTCAGTCCAAAAACTCAGGAGGAAGTAATGCGACGAATACTTCTGTCAGCACTTTGTCCCACCTCTCTGCCACAGTCTTCCAGTTTCTCTCCAGCTGTTATTTCCCTGACACGTTTCTGAAAGCAGGATATGATGTCTTTATATATCGAACCAGGATACTCTGATCATAGCTGGCACACTGACTAAGTGCTGCTGAGTGCAGCCTGAATCTGAGCAGTCGCAGGCTGAACTTCCCTCCTGCTCGCCGAGTCTTCTGCTCTCTCGGCTCCTCGGCGTGTTAAAGCGAACACAGAGGCTTAAACTCCTGGATTGAATGGCCTCTAAACCCCAGCAGGATTAGCTCCAGACAAAGACGCTAATCGCATTGACTGACCACTCCATTGAACATTTTAACCTGGGATTAAAACAAATAGGAGCTCGGCTAAAGCGGGGCTAAAGTACCGCTAGCCTTTTGGCCTCCCGCCTTTGTTAGCATTAACCCCTGGGCTGACTTCCACACAAAAGCGTCTTTACGCTGCTCGACGACGGCGATGAGAAACTGTTAAAGACTTGAATCATGGGAATGTTGAGAGACACGTCTCATCAAGATGAAACTTTATCGAGCTAATTTCCCCACGAGGACGAACGCATTTCATATAAAGTCGTCTCATCACTGATTCATGAGCTCCCTCCTCCTCGTCTCCTCCCTCCAAAGATTAGACGCAAGATGAAAACAAGGAAAATAAACGACATCGTAAACAAGTGGAGAGAAAACCCGAGTGTACTTAAACACAACATAACTGGTGCTTGTTAGATGTTATGCAGAAATATAGTACATAAATATAAAACATGTAAGGTGACAGGATGTGAAGCTGCCGTCGGACAAACTTACTGACACTTTGAAACCTTTGAAACATCTCACAAATATATAGTTTCATTTTTTAAAAAAGGTTCAGTTATTTCCTAAAACCAAAAATAAAATAAATAAATATATAAATAAAAATAATTGTGATCAGAACCCAAGAAGTTGGTTGCAAGCTGGAACCAGAACCTGGCAGGTTGTCCATGAGCTGAAGGGCAAACTGAAGTGATCGTGTCCTGTTCTACTGGTCGCTGTGTCGGGGTTGAGACGGGTTGATGACGACGTCATGACGCGTCATCAACATCCGGTGGTGGTGCATAAATAAGGAAGGAAGTTAGGTACAATGTACAAACCAGTGATCAACGTAACGTGGTTCTGTTCTGCTCGCCTGTGTTTACTTTAACGCCGCATGTCACTGACATGAAACGTGACGTCAGTAACGTAACGTAACCGCCTTTAAAAAAACCTGTGTAGACCCAATCATTTTGGTGGTGGCATAATTTGAATGGCGGTCAATACAAATTCTAACAACTGCTAAAATTAACAGCATAAAATAAGAAACCTGCATGTTTTTTTAGGCATTAGGATCCAAAACTCAGGCCAGCAATCATATGATGTTGTTGCTGATCAACGATCGGCGTCGTTGCGTAGGAAACAGAAAGAAAGGTTGGATGATGAGTGTCTTCTCAGTCCCAGTCTCATCAAAGTGGACGAACCTGACACACAGAACCAGCTCATGAAGAGTCCAGGTCATCTTTCTGTCATTAAGACGGTTCATCCTGCGACCGTTGACTCGGAGCTGAGAACAGGTCGGTTCAGCTTCACTTCCAGAGTCACTTTATGCTGTTTACAAGCTTCATTATTAGAAGGCGGGTCAGCCCGGTTCATGTTATTAACATAGGTAAACCAAACTCCATTCTAAAAACAGCTGTTTTAAGGTTGGGCTTTAATTTTCCACAGTAGAAACTGTAGTTACAACTTAAGAAAGGCTCCTTTATGATTCACTTCGATCTGCAGACACATTGTTTACTCGGTGACATCACTAACTAACCTGTGGTGAGGCGTTAGACACAGACAGACACGCTGACTGACCCGTTTGACACAGCTGCTTTCAGGCATGTGACTGATAGCTGTCTTCAATCTGGTGCCAGCGTTTGTTTTCACCCAACGCAGGGCGTGGTCGTTCTGGCGACAGGATCGTGGCGTGTGGCTGAGCTCATATTTGGAAGCTCAAATTCCTCCTACTATCAACAAGGGTTGCAAGAACCTCGAACAGAACCGGTTCAAGACCCAGAGCTACTTCGGTGAAAACAAGTTGTATATGAGACCTCGTTAGTGCCCCCGGAGGCTGACGGGTGATTTAGCTTCGTGTACAGTCGGAAAATGAAATGTAGAGTTCGTCCTAAAGGTTGCAACTAGAAGAAGTTCAGGGTCAGAGGGTCAATGAATCGTGTTATTGATCCTCTGAGGAGCAGAAATATTCACAGTGAAGTTAAAGTGAATCCGGTCAGAAGTCGTAGAGATGTTTCATGTGGTTGGACGGACGGACGCTAACGAGAGGCTGATCTCTTCATGAAGGAAATGTTTGTGTGATAGACGGCAGCTGTCGAACCGGCCTCCTCCTCACAGTGTGAATGTGAGAGTGATGTCATCACTGTGGGACAGCAGGCAGCCAGATAATTAAAAAGCGTAAATCTCCCCCTGTGTCCGCAGTGAGCCAGGCAGGACCGTACGGCCCAGATGGTCAGCCAATGGGAGGCTTTGTTATGGACGGACAGACACACATGGGAATCAGACCACCTGGTAAACACACACACACACACACACACACACACACACACACACACACACACACACACACACACACACACACAGTTCATTCCCATACCTAGTGTAAGTGTCTTGCAGTGTTACTGTTAGTTTCCCGGGGGGGTGGATACATCTCAACATATTTTTACTTCAAGAATATTTTACTCCAGTAAAAGTAATCGAGTACAGGCTCTGACATGTACTCAGAGTATCAGAGTAAAAAGTCTCCCTCTGAAGGACATTTGTGGTCAAAGCTACTGAAGCTCACGTCATATTAATATAATTCAAAGACTATTAAAGTTAAAGGTAGAGTCAGCAGGATTTGTCCCAGCTGTTCCTGAACGCACCACAAAGATAGTTGATAGTTGAGTCTCATTCCCAGGACGTCAAACAGCCACATGTTGGGTTGGTAAAGCGTCCGAGCAGCAACAAAGAGAGAAAATAAGAAACTCTCTGCAGATACGAGACACTAACACGCCTTTTCTCCCCATTCAGCCTCCCTCTCTGTCTGTTCACGTCTTCTTACGTCTTTGTTTCGTCTCGTTTGCTGCAACGCTTGAAAAAACAATCCATAACACGAGATAATAACGAGCCTGTGAGGAGGAGAAAGTTCAGATGTTTGTGTTCAGGTGTAGAGAGGAGAAGTCACAGAGATACTCGAGTACAGTACAGATACCTGGAACGTGTACTGGAGTGGAGTAATGAAGTATTTGTACTCTGTTACTTCCTGCCTCTGTATGTTGACGATGGCTCAGCTGTTTCAGTGTGTGTGTGTCTGTCCTGCAGGTCCTATGGGAGGTGTGGGGATGGGGATGGGTGTGGAGGGACAGTGGCACTACATGTAGCACCACCACCTCCACCCTGCAGCCAGAGGCCCCGTCCAGTGTCCCGAGAAACCACCGTGAGTAACACAAGTCAGGTGTTTTTAAAGGGACAGTTCACCCCAAATTACACCAAACTGTCTGTTTCATCCTGGAGCAGCAACTCGTCACGTTCAAATGTCTGTTTTCTTGAGGATTGTAATGACTTTTTTTGGTTTTTATAAACACTCATTAAAGACGTACAGTACGACACCACAACAAAAACCAGGTGACCTAAAGAACTACAACAGCAGACTTAAGATAAGACGTCTAAACCTCTCTCATCTCATCCCATCACCGACTCCTCTCGGCTCCTCCTCGCTAATTAAACCCATTTCCATCTGATTTAAAGGTCAATTAATCCGCTGAGATCCTCTCCATATTCTGTCTAACGAACTGATCATTAGCGAGAGACGCAGAGCGCTCTCATCTCTTTATTTGATTACACGGAGTCCAATTACTTCGTAAGCAGTTTTCATTATTAGGCTGTAGAGGAGGCGGGGGGGGTGGGGAGGGTCAGTGAACGCAGCGTGGGGAGGAGAGATTAAGAGGATGTTGATGTGTAGAGAGGAAGTGTAGAGACGGGGGGTGAGGAGGGATTTCCCCAAAATGTGGTCAGTCAGACGGCAACATCACCCCGACCGAAGACAATTAAAGAGTCTTCAGAAGAAACGCTCGTCTTTCTTCCCTCTGCCATCACTGAACTTACGGCTCTGGGGAAACAATACACCTGTCAGCTGGGATCTGATGCAACCATGCAACCATGCATGCAGCACACACACACACACACACACACACACACACACACACATCCATACATAAGGACACGACCACGGCCTCCTTTTATTACATTTTTCTTCTTATGGAAAATTTGAGAACTGGATCATCTTTCGACCAGCGAGGGGACGGACAGCTGTAGTGTCCAAACTGGAGGAAGCTATCGTAGCTTCTGAGCTGTGTTTCACTGAGATAAACTCACTGTCCTGTTAGCGACTGCTGCGCTAGTTGGCTTTTAAGTTCGTTAACGAGCAACGTGGCGAGCTGTGACTCGTACGAGCGTGTTCCTGGCTGACTAACATGTTGGTGCTTAGTGTAAGCTACTTAGTTCAGCTGTGAGTAGTCGTCACCAAGCTTCTGAAAAGACTTACGTCGTCAGGAGGTTTTATCTTTGAGAGAGCTGTAGCATCCAAAATGGAGGAAGCTATGTCGCCTATCAGCTGTTTCACTGTTCACTGTATCTGTCCTCCTTTGTTGGAGGATAAACAGAGACACCGTTAAAAGACTGAAGACACAGGAAGTCATTTCAGTTAGCGAGCCAGCTAGCTAGGGGAGCTATTGTGATTTGGCTAGCGTGGTTAGCTCACCAGATAAGTCGCAAGCCTCCATGATGAGCGCCAGGCTTTGAAGCCAGTTTTCATAGTGGCCAAGAAGCGGCTTTAAAACGGTGGATACAGAAATGACTCGTCTGACTGTCATGCTCTGAGCTCCCGGTCCAATAAAATTAGTAAAGTCTAGAAGAGCCGCGCAATTTAATTGTTTTATCCCCGTTAAAGTTAGCCGGGCGCTAAACCAGAAGTTAGCCGGCTCGGTCGGCGGAAGTCTCGCTCTTTGAAAATGTGGAGGAGGGACGTGTTTGAGTCAGTGTCTGGTTTCTCCTTCTTGACTTCCTGTTGACTCGTTGCCTTCTGTTTCCTCTGCAGGACTCTCAGCAGGTCTGCAGTCCTCCTTGGCGAGCGTGAAGCAGGACCTCACGCCTCCTCCTCACCCCTCCTCCCCCTCAGCCCCTCCCCTCTGGGCATCCACCTGGCCCCCGTTAAAGGAAACACCTGACTGCCGCTGCGTCTCCACGGCCACCGGAGACGCCTTGTGACTTAAAATCCACCAGCTGAAGCACGAACACGAAGACAACGTGGGGACAGATGGAGGTCCTGGAAGGAATCATGAGCAGCTGTGCGTCCTCGCTGAGGATTGTTCTGGATCAAACATCGGCGTGGCGTCTGTGGATTCGATCATTTCCTGTGATGTCAGCCGACCAGAATGTCGTCCAGCAGATTTAACCTTCTGATCCTCTCTGCACTACAACTACAGAAGCCTCAAGTGGACATTTTGACACCAGCAGAGCGTCCTCCCCCCGCTCTCCTCCTCCGCTCCGGCAGTTGAACACATGAAGCTGATGTCTGTATTTCCCGAGTCGTTCTTTTGAAACAGAACGCGTCCACGAACCATTTTTTCGAGAGACTGAAGCTCTGAAAAATGTCCGGCAGAGGTCACGTGACCGAGCGCTGTTCGGCGTGGACTCTCAGAGGACGAGAGACGAGTCGTTACAGGCGCTCTGCTGCTGCCTTTTGCAGGATTTACTGTTTTAAAAGAAAAGGACTTTTCTGTTTCACTTTTCACACTGTGTGTGTTTGTCTTTTTTCATAGACTTGTGTCTTCCCTCGAGCCCCACAAACCTTTTGAGTTCTCAAATAAAAAAAAAAGTGAAGCAAATCCGTTTCCAGCTTTGTGATTTTATGGACACCTGGTGGTTCTGGCTCCTCGTGCTGCGGTCGAACTCCACAGAGGGTGTTAGACGTGGACCAACGCTCGTGGGAGTGTGCACTTATTTACTAATTCAAGAATTTAAGCGCACTTGAACGCACCTTAGATGTATATTTCCATTTCGAGACAGTTTCAGGAGAAAATGTTGTCGATTAACTCGACTACATTTTATCTGACGTCTCATAAAATCGATCCAGTATCGTGTTCTGTTGACACCAGTTCTTCACTAAATATATGAACATTTTCCAGTTAATATCCTGAGAGAAGCAGGAATGTAAATATTGATTCATACAATGTTTCCTGGAGACGATCACTTAGTTTGATGTGTAGTTATGAGAGAAACAGACGATGTTTAATTTACACTCAAAGGAAAAATTATGGCTAAAACAAAGACTTCAAATGTTTAAAGTCACATTCAGTGTTAACGTTAGAGGAGTAACCAGCTCGAAATGCATTACTTTTATGTAAAATACTTTTAACATTTAAAAACACATTCTGTTTACATAGAAGTTCCCCTTAAAGGAACAGTTCACCCAAAAGAATGAAAAAAAATTAAAGTCAGCTGAAGTCTCGTCGTCCACAAACATTTCTGGAGCTTCACAGTAAAACAGAGTTGCAGCGTTCTGCTGAACAACTGAAGCAGCTGGAGACTTGATTTAAAACATCAGATGTCTCCACACAGCTCGTCCGCTGCGATCACAGTCTGCAGAAGCCCTGAGATCAGTGTTGTGATGTTGGTACGGTGCCGTGCGATGATGCCAAATTAAAAAAATAATCCATAATTCTCCTCAAATGCATCAAACTAAAGAAACGAGCCTGTTTTGAAAATGTGAGGAGGAGAAAGTTCAGATGTTTGTGTTCAGATGTAGAGGAGAAGTCAGAAGCTGTCAAATAAATACTGACAATCTACTGAAGTACAATAAAGAAGTATTTCTACTCTAATGCTAAATATTGTCCCCAGCGTTGGCAGATATTGACTGTATGTCAGTAAAATCCTCATGAAGCTTCACATGTGCTTAAAGATGAACGTTACAAACTTTGGCAGATACATTTTTTGCATTTTTTTCACCCTTCGAGATGTTTCTGTCCACTTTTAACAACATGAACTCTTTTATTCTGAGATCAACTTCTTCCAACTCAAACACAACACGTACTCTTCACTTCCCTCCATCAGAAGACTATAAATCCACAGCTGGAGGTGTGAAGCTCAACAGTACTTTTACTCTGAACACATTTACATTTTACTTTTATTTGTCATTAAACGTTTCTTTTCACTGTGCAGTTGTTGATAAAGTCATTTCTTGCAGTCAGACGCAGGTTAGAAAACAACCTCTTCAACATTACTCAGCACTGTTTATTTTGCAGCAAAAGAAAAAAACGAAATATGTTTTATAGCCAACATTTTTACTTATTTTCCATTTCTGACTGCCAACATGGCAACTCAGCTCAATTGAGTTAAATCCACATTAAATCAAAACACTGCAGGAGCTGCTGGACTGTGGATGTTTGGGGGGGGGAGGAGGCCAAAAAGACTTCAGCAGAAACTTAAATTACAACTTTAATTTCATGTGTAACTGTTTGCGAGTGTCTCTGGTGTCTCTGCTGCTCGTCCAGCTCAGTTTGAAATAATCTCACACGGCGGATCGTCACTTCTCACAGCGAACATGCAGACCTGAGGCAGCGCCGGCCTCTGATGCAGCTCCTCTCCTGGAATTTGACTGAAGAAGAAAAAAAGAGGCGATTTACGTAAATCTGCTCCAAACTCTTAAATGGAGAGATTAGTTCCCCCTCACGCTCCAGTTGGCCCCCTCAATGGATGTGTTCTCCCAATCCGCTGGGAGTTTCCTAGATACACCTCATTTCAAAGCTGGAGGCCACAAAGAGACCTCCATTTATCTTCCTCTTAAAATCAATTACTAATTTGGAGAAAGGAGCCGAGGCGAGTGCAGATATTCAGCCGTGGTTTGTGACTCGAGGGGGGTTTTTTTGTTGAGCGGCTGCAGGAAGCAGAACTTGTTCAGATGAGTTTTATGGTCCTGGTGACTTTTTTTTTTTCAACCAACTGGAGGTTTTTTTAGTTTTTGAAGCAGAAAACATGAGAGCTGAAGCAAACAGACGTCCTCGTCTCCCCTCGGCTTCACTCTGAGCTGACTGACAGGCGGCGGCTCCAAACTCCCATGTTTGACTGCCCTCTTTAGGGGATTGTGGAAACTGCCTTCATCTCTGTTTTTTAAAAGCTTCATGTGTGATTAGTCAGTCACAGCGCTCATCAGAGATATCCAACGAGCTTTACTTAAAAATGCAAAAGAGATCAGAAAAGAAAAAAGAAAAAGCGGCATGTTGAAGAGCAGAGCGAGTCTGTGGAGACGGCGACTGCTGTGACAACAACAAAACAGCAAAATAAACAAGAAGATCAGATCTGAGAAGGGTTTTTAAATGTGCTGCGCTGTGATTTCCCACAGAACACTCAGGCTGTGAACGCAACACGTCAGGACAGGCAGTTAATTCACTGTTAACGAGCAATAACATGATTTACAAACCTGGTTTACATCAGGTTGTAAAGTTACAGCTGATGTTTATAATCCTTTAATAAATGGTTCATAAAGTATTTCAGCATTAACAGTGAAATAACTACAGTCTAATTAACTATAAATTAACATTTTAATGATGGTTATTATAAAGTGTTGACGTATTTCTGCTACTTCTACTACATTTTGGAGGCAAATATACTTTAATCTCCATTTAATTTATTTGATAACTTTAGTTACTTTACAGATTACACGCTGCATCAGAATAAATAAACCTATTATATCGGCAATCTGATTAAAAAAACACTGATTCTGATAGTTGACCCGTTTTACTTTGGTAAAACTGAACGTCACCCATATGTAGTGGTGGAAAGAGTACTGACGTCTGTACTCAAGTACAAGTGCAGTTACATTACTGAAAGATGAAGTAAAAGTAGTAAAAGTACAAAGTATTCTCCTCAAACACTACTCAGAGTTTTAGTAGGAAGGTTTAGAAATTAATCCAAACTGTACTCAGTGTTCAGTTATGATGTTAAAAGTACATTATAGGAAATACTCATAAAAGTACAAGTACCCCCCAAAAATGGCTTAATCACAGTAATGTGAGTAGTTGCACAGTTACTCCCACCTCTATGAAAAGTACTTGATACTAAATGTTATTGATCCGATCGCTGGTATAATAAACTAATTTATAAAATGTCGTGAAGTGGAAGTATAAAGTATCAAAAAATGGAAATACTCAAGAAAAGTACAAGTACTTTGAACTTGTACTGAAATACAGTTCCTGAGTGAATGTACTTAGTTACATTACATTACTTAACAGATTCAAACCTGCAGTCAGGTCTGGAGGGGTCAAAGGTCGTCTGTTGCCTAGTGACAATAACACATGTATTATTAAGGATCCATGTTCACAGTGTGTGTGTGTGTGTGTGTGTGTGTGTGTGTGTGTGTGTGTGTGAGGCGTCCTGCTGCCCTCTGATGCTCGTCATGCTGGCGTCTCTGATGTGATGTCAGATATCTGATGTTTACTGCTGTTTGTTTGACTTTGTGACGCTCGAGTCAAAACCACCTGCATCACCGTCACTTTATGTCCCGATCAGGCTGCTTCTGAGACAACGACTGACTTTAACTGGCTGCAGAGTTAAATACCCGTAACTCTTCTGCACCGGGGACGGAAATAAAGATGGTAGTCAACACTTTATGTAACAGATTAGTTCTGACTCCATACCTTATGTTTACAGTGTAAGTAAAAATGAAAATAAATATAAAGTATTTATATTATTAATTTATAATATAAATACTTTATATATTTTAAACATATATATATTATATATATATAATAACATGTCTTTGTAGTCATTTTATGTATCTATCTCTCTCTGTAGTTGCTTTGTGTCTCTGTAGTCTTTCTGTCTCTTTGTAGTCTCTTGGTCTTGTTTTGTCTCTTTGCCGTCGCTTTGTGTCTCTTTGTAGTCTCGGGGTCTTGTTTGTCTCTTTGTAGTCTCTTGGTCTTGTTTGTCTCTTTGTAGTCTCTTGGTCTTGTTTTGTCTCTTTGCCGTCGCTTTGTGTCTCTTTGTAGTCTCGGGGTCTTGTTTGTCTCTTTGTAGTCTCTTGGTCTTGTTTGTCTCTTTGTAGTTGCTTTGTGTCTCTTTGTAGTCTCTTGGTCTTGTTTGTCTCTTTGTAGTCTTTGGGTCTTATTTTGTCTCTTTGTAGTCTCTGGGTCTTGTTTGTCTCTTTGTAGTCTTTGGGTCTTCTTTTGTCTCTTTGCCGTCGCTTTGTGTCTCTTTGTAGTCTTGGGGTCTTGTTTGTCTCTTTGTAGTCTCTGGGTCTTGTTTTGTCTCTGTGTAGTCTCTGGATCTTGTTTGTCTCTTTGTAGTCTCTGGGTCTAGTTTGTCTCTTTGTAGTTGTTTAACGTGTTATCCCAGGACAAATGTAGCGGTCGCTTTAAACAGAGCCTCTCAGGATGTCCCTGGTTGGTGTTCGGCCCCCTCTGACTCTGCAGGTTTACCAGGAGATATTCAGTCAGTGTGTGCTGCCGACACACAAGGTTATTTTTCAGTTTTATGTATCGGTCCTGTCTCGGCGTCTGTATTCTGTCAGCAGTGAAGAAGGCAGCAGGTCTGTGCTGATGGTGATGAACGGGTCCTGAGGCCCGGTGGGCTCTGGTGCCCAGAGGATGACCCTCTCTGACTGCAGGCTGCGAGCCGCAGAGGTAACGAGGTTTATCTAAACAACCTGACAACTGATTTGTACTCCAGTAACGAACGTTAGCCTGAGCAGACCCAGATTCCAGGGAGACATTAATCCTCCTCCTCCAGGTCCGGGCTGTGACCCGCTGGTCCATCAATACTCCATGAGCTCACTCACCTCCCCCTGAAACCCTCTCTGCTCACCGTCTACATCTGTGGGCTCCAGGAGCAACTGAACACAAAGTTGGATAATTTATTGCCTTTAATTAAATGCTTGCTTCAGGACGGATTAAATGTGTTTCCCCATGTGCGGGGCAAAAGGGGAAGGTATTCAGTGTCGGACAGAGGATCCAGGAACTCGGGGAGGGGAGGATCATGGTTACCTTGAGAGAGGAAGTGGAGGAGGTCAGGTGGGGGAGACGAGGGAGGAAGGAGGGGAGGTCGGTTTACTCCAGCGGCACATGTCGACCCGGTGAACAGGAAGTCGACCTGGTTTATGAAAGACAGTCGTCATCTGTTCACCTGAGAGACGAGGAGCTGTCAGCTACGGCTTATTATTACTGTCGTCTGATGTTATTCACTGCTTATTATTATAGTGTCACTGTTCTGATTGTTTCCCTCCGTATTATAAATCAGCATCAAAGTACAACATGACTGAAAAAACTATAACATCTTAAAAACTGTTTAAAACAAACAAATGTGAAAATTAAGTCAAAACTATTTAAATAATCAGCCTAAAAATAATATTATTAAACATAAAAGCTGATAAAACTAATAACATAAACATCTAAAAAGTTTAATTACCATAAATTATAATTGAATAATGCCAGAAATCAGATTTACAGTTTTAGATTTAATGCAAAAAAGATTAAAAGAAAACACACCACGACGTCCATTAAGTATCTTTTTTGATCTTTTTTGACGACCCGGCATCTTTTAAAATGAAATATTCGATATTATATATAATATAAATACTCAGATCGTGATCTTGTGCTGTTGTTATGAGCAGATATTGTAGGAAAACACACGAAAAACATCAGATATGTTCATTAAAGGGTAATGCCACCATTTTTTACACATTAAAGTGTGTTTACACGTCTACTGACAGAGTACTGCTGCACATGTGAAAACAGTCGTATAAAGCCTCTTGTGTCTCCAGAGGAAGCTGAATGTCATCTGATAAATTGCCTCCAGTGATGTCACTCAGTGGCTAAGTTGCATTATGGGTAATGTAGGCAGCAGGTTCTGAAAAGGAGGAAGAATGCATGTAATAAAAGAGCTCAGAAAAGGAGTAAATAAATAAATAAATACAAATGTAGTGGATGAAGCTTCAAAGCAGCTTTTAACTGGACATTGTTCTGTATTTTCTGTGTGAACAGCTGTGGGTTTTATCTCATTAAATCTAAGAATCTGATTTGATTTGGCATTTTTTTTATCATTCTTGATTTTTTTAATGTATTAATTTTACCCAGTTACCCTTTAAAAAGGTTTCCTCATTATCTTGATTTAAAAAAACAAACATAATCAGGCAGAACTTTGTGTCTCAGGACGAATCACCAGCTGGACAAACTGCTGATGATCATGTGACACGATCGAAAGCTGCAGGATGAGAAATAAATGGACCTTGAGGGGAGAGTGTTGTTGTTGTTGTTGTTGTTGTTGTTGTCTAATTAAAAGTATAACGAAAAATAAATATAAAGAGACCTGGTCTCACCACAACGTCCATTTAGTTCGTAGCTGATCTGGAGCTTTCGATCGTATCTCATGATCTTCTGATGAGGTGTTCGGATTTAGACTGAATCTTCACAATGAGGTGTTAAACGCAGCCTGTTGGAGCAGTTTTGTCTTTAATTAAAAGACGACTGCTGGTCGGGTCAGACGGACACAGTTTGAAAGTCTCTTTCACAAACGCTTCCTGTCGGTGTTTCCTGGCCGAAGGTCTCGGGTCAGATTCATTTCTCCTGTTCAGAGGAAGAACTAATGACTCACACTGACATGTAATCTGTAGCTGTGGGGAACCAGAGTATTAATCAGGTTAATGAGAGTGAGAGCGGTCGCCTGCAGCTCGCTCATTAACCACCACATTCACTTCAATTAGCTCAGCTCGTTAGCGGGGGGGGGGGGGGGGCTCAGACAGGCTGTTTGTCAATAAACACGACATCACAACGCCAAAGTGACGAAGAGTAACAAAGTACATTTACTTAAGTACAAGTTTGAGGTGTTTGTACTCGAGTATTTTCATTTCATTTCAACATTTTCATGCCTCTCATGTTCAGAGAAAACCCTCGTTTACCCACTCAAAAAGTGAAGTCCAGTCATCGTCTCCTCCCTCACAGGCTGAACACGTTTTGTTCTCCGACATAAACTCCATCATTAAATGTCCACAGTTTAATTATAAAGCTCTTCATGTGTTAAAAACAGTTAGCGGTTGCTAACAAGTGTCTGAATGAGACTACAGAGGTTGTCGGGGACATTAAACGTCCTCACAGCGAACACGGAGACTCGTCTGCTCACTAGTCCGTCTTTACAGGCCACTTTAGTTACACACTGTTCTGACTCTTAAGATGCTCAGTGGTGGTGACGTTTAAGTCATGTGACCGTGATGTCGTCTGTTTGTAGCCTAGCATTAGCTTAGTATCATAAATGTATTTCTGCAATAATCTAAGATACAATTAAAAACGCCTCAGGCCTCATGTGGACCTGTAGATGGAGCCCACACAGCAGTTTCCACTTGTTTCAGTCTTTCTGCTCATAAGCTAAACAGGCTAAACACAACATGGACGTATCTTAAGGATTTCCCAGAATATCAGACCGGTCCTTTAAACGACAAAAGACGCAGCCACTTCTAATTAAACTGTAAATGTAGATAAACTGTGTTCGTTTGAGCCGAGCTGATGATCAGCCCTCCAATAAACAGGCGTTCATCTGTCCTGAGAGTCCAAGAAGTTAATTTCCATTCACTTTTAACTTCCCCCTGTGGCCTCACATATTCTCCCTCCTCCTCTTCAGCCTCTCAATGAGTTTGGCTATTAAATAAAAATAAAAAGTGCAGCTGTAAGATCCAGCAGAGTTTCTGAGGTAAGAATTACATGCGAGAGAAAAGTCACTGAACTGGTTTGAATGTCTCGACTCAAACGGTCAAAACTGAAGTGGATTACGGTCGAGCCGCAGAGTAGCGTCAGGGTTTCATTGCAGTGCAGCGATTGCACGCCGGTTCCCAACAGTCCAGTAAAAGCTCGTCCATAAATCCAAACAATCCTCGCGTTTGGAACGACGGAGGGGATTTCTCCAGACTCTGAGAGCAGCGTCCAGGGAACGAGGGGAGAATCAGACCGGAGGAGAGCACTCTGGCTGGAAGTAGACCGAGCTGACACAGGCCAAATACTATTGTCATCGTGGGAAGAATGAAGTTTTGGCCGGCTGGTTTCATTGCTCCGCTGCAGGCTCGGATTCTGTGAACTGCTGCGTGCTGACAGCCGAGCCTGCAGCACTTACAGTCTACAAATGAAAGCATTCCTGCGGGTGTTTCAGATTTGGAAAGAAAACAGACTCGCTTGATAAATGTTTGAATGCATTACCCAACGCAATTAGCTCTTGAAAATACTCTCAGATCCTTCGTTTGGCTCTGAAATCCTCCTCTTTGTTTCATCACATGTGTGTCTTGTGCCGTTTAATCTCAGAGCCATCAGGGAACCACTCCGGTTCTGTGTCCACGGCGTCGGAGCCAGTTCTTGTGAAACTCAATATCTCACCACAACAAGGTGATTGTGCGGCACAAACAGCGACCTCGGGGAGATTCACAGACTGGATCCAGAGCTCTCTGGCACCTCAGCACATGACGCCATCACGTCTCTAACCGGTGTTAATGAGGGTGGATGAGGTACCAAACGGCCCTTTCAGCCACACTGTTGGCAGGGTGACGGTGCGGACTGGTCCAGATCGAAATGTCTTGATAGGTTTGTGCTGGGTTGTCACGGTGCCCAGAGGACAAACTTTATGATTTTGGTGACTTTTCTGACCGTAAACTGAAACTGAAAGTTTAAACAGACTCTTGGAGAGACGCAGTCTGACGTTACCATGTGGCAGCCAATCAGATCAGCTGGTGAACAGGCCGGCAGCATTAACGAGAACAACCACAGTACATCGACACTGTGAGTGTTTTAAAGCTATCATTAGCATTTAGCTCAAATTAGTGCTGTGCCTGATGTTGTGTGAAGACTTCTGGTGGTAAAACAACGAGCTACAAGTCTTTCTGAATGGAAGCCGGCGACATGAAGAGTTAAAACTACGCTGTGTGACGGACAGATGACACTATTAAGATGAAGTGGAGGTTATTTCTAATCAAAATGTTTATGAAATATGCAGAATTATGTAAATGACTTGGTTTGGTGATTGTTTTAGCAGCTACAGGTTGTTCTGGTGCGAGGGAGAGAACATTTGTAAGAGGGACACGTCTAAATGTTTTTGACGAGACGTTGAGACATTTTCAAGTCGTGTTTGTGGCAAAAAAAACAGGTATTTTAGCCGAAACATGATGTTATCTGAACCCCAAGCAAGTGGTTTCTGTGCCTCAACCTAACTGGACCACGAGCATCTGACCGTTTATCTTCCGGGCCTTGAATTTTGTGAGATTCAGTCGAAAGCTCTGGAAAAACCTAACAAATGAACCTTGAGGTGGGATTTCTGCTCTCCAATAACACTTTAAACAGAGTTCATTACAAAATGCCAAAACATCGACAGCCCATCGGTGAAAAATGGAGTTTAATGTAACTTTATCAACAGGTCAGAGATCAGACGACTCACATGAATCGAAGGCCCGAACAGCCTGTTTTGTGTTTTCTGCAGGACTTCAGTCACAACGTCTCATCTGACGGGCCGACACCTCTCTGCTGTGACCTCGACCCGAGAATGAACCCTAAACTTGACCTTTCCAGCCCCTCAGACAGTCCGTGCACAGCTTCAGTCCTCCTGCTTCTCACAAAAACAAAGCGCTGAGACACCATCTGACACAGATTACAATGGGCCCGTCAGTGGCAGTAAATGCAGCAGTAAGTCCGGCTCAGACACGCCGCACGCTGGAGCGGCCACTTTGCGGGCGACGTCTTGGACGGCTCTCAAATGGATGTGACGGAGCCACTTATCGTAGAGTTTATAGGCCCGTAATGAAACAGTAACTGGAGTCGTTTGCACACATTAAAGTGGGTGTTGAAGTGGAAATCTGAAGGGAGGCTGGAGGAACATTAGACCTGAAGTGTGGTGAGCTGTAAACTGTGTACTCTGGACTCCTCGCCGCTCTGGCACGCCGGCTGAAGAAGCACGTCGATGGGAATTCTTTTGATGGAGGAAAACGTTGTCCACCTCCGTCTGTTCCCCGGCTGTGGACGCGTGACGTCACGTCTGCCTCGCTTCAGTTTGCTTCAGTCAGAACCCGTCCGGTTCCACTTTCTCTCAGTTCTTTCTTTTCTCTACGAGCTAAATATACTCTCCCCCTCCCTACTACTCCTGTCTTCTTGTAACTGAGCCACATCTGCTCTGCTTTGGATCAGACATCCCGTCCCGTCCGTATCTTTGAACCCTGATGTCTTTTTTAACGACTCTATATGAGGAAAAATATGTCTGAATAAACGCCACGAAGCAGATATTTTTCCATCGTTGTAAAATTCCAGTGGAGTCAAAAGGACATAAAGTGCCGACGCTGTCGTTTGATACTAATGTTTCCACTAAACTGTGATGTTCGCGTCTCATTTCAGCTTAATTCTCACCATCTCGTCCGTCAGGAGCAGACTAACGAGCTGACGGTGTCTCGGAGGCCGGAGTGAAAAAACAAATCTCTCCAGGAGAAGAAAAATAAACAGGAGCAGCTTCTCGGAGTCAATCAGCTAAACGGAGGTGATTAGTTTGATGTTCTTAACGAGATGAAGCTTCTGCTGCACGCACGTAAACAGAGCTGAGGGAAGCGCTCAGACATTAAACGTCCTAATGACCCGCTGTGAGAAAAACTTACTGCTGTAGTCGAGGCGCCGCTCGCGTTGAACTACCATTATTTAAAAAATGTTTTTTCCATAAGTGAATAAACAAGCTGTTCTCAGAGGAAAATAAGAACGCAGAACGCTGTTTGAAGCTAGAAAGGTGGCAGGGTCCGCCTCATATAAACAGAGTAAAATTCCTTTAAGGTCAGTTTGTTTATTCAGTTTATTCAGTCATGAACACAAAGAGAGTTTGTTTATTTAGTTTGTTAATCAGTTGATGAAGATCTTTCTCTTCTCATTAACATTTCTTCAACAAAACTACAGACTGCTCCTTTAATATAAAATATAGTTGGGAGAAAAGTTGAAAGTATAAATCAGCTGGTCGAAGGGAAATAAATAATGTTAATAACTCAACAACCTGCATCGTCGAGCTGAGAAACAGCTGCTGAAACGAGTGGAGCGAGTCTGAAGGAATATCCCTGATTTTATTTGTATTTATTTGTATTTTATGTTTTTATTTGTATTTTATTTGTATTTTGTCTGTATTCATTTGTATTTTATCTGTATTTATTTGTATTTTATTTGTATTTTATTTGTATTTATTTGTATTTTATTTGTATTTTATTTGTATTTATTTGTATTTTGTCTGTATTCATTTGTATTTTATCTGTATTTATTTGTATTTTATTTGTATTTTATTTGTATTTATTTGTATTTTATTTGTATTTTATTTGTATTTATTTGTATTTTATCTGTATTTATTTGTATTTTATTTGTATTTATTTGTATTTTATCTGTATTTATTTGTATTTATTTGTATTTTATCTGTATTTATTTGTATTTTATTTGTATTTTATTTGTATTTATTTGTATTTTATCTGTATTTATTTGTATTTTATTTGTATTTATTTGTATTTTATCTGTATTTATTTGTATTTCTCGCTCTTTTCCTCGACTTTTGACTCTTGAGCTGCTGTATCAAGTGAATTTTTCCCCACATAGAGATAAAAGTTCATCTTATCTCAGAAGGAGAAGCGTTTCTAAAACAAACAGGAAACTTTCTTCAGAACGAGCTGTAACACCAGAAGTGTTGGAAGCTTCCAGGTGGAGCGACGACTTGAAACATCCACAGATGCCCCGTGAGAGCAGTAACAGGCCAATAAATGAAAGCAGCCGTGTTTATATGCACCTGAAAGATCTGCTGGATGTTATAAACGTGCAACAGCAAGGATCAGATTCTCCTGCGGGGGAAGAAACACCGGCGCTCCTGTGAATTATTCTGGTAAGTTTCAGCTGAGATGAGTCGTTTCTGCCAGTTACAGTCACGTTACTGAGATCTGGAAACATTAGAGAGGCAGGAAACAGTTTATAACTTATCAGTTATCAGAAAATCAAGACAATAATTACTTGAGAATAATTTCTAAACAAAGACAAACGACTCAGCAACATCAGAAGAGTTCAGGTTTCAGTCTTTCTGTGTGTTTTCTGTGGATTCTTGTGATTGAGACACAACGTTTTATTGGATTTTAGTGTTTTTTTAGTTTTTAAAAAAGTGTTTTTAAAGAACGTTTGACATATTTCTTCGATAGTTTCCAGGTCATGTGACCGATAGACTCATAATCAATGTCTTAATGTCGTCCTGTGCTGATTGAATGAGACAAACCTGTTGTTTTTTGGGATTTTGGTGTTTTTCCAGTGTAAATCAGTTAAATGTGTCAGCTGGTCCTGACATTTAAAAGCCCACCAAGTCCAAAGTGTTTGCTTTCAGCTTTCACAACCAATAACATAAAAAATACTCCATTGCAAGTAAAGCCCAGCATTCAAAATCCTACATTAATAAAAGTACACAAGTATTGTCAGCATCACGTAGTAAAAGTACATGTTGTGCAGTAAAATGTCGCTGGCTGAAGGGGAGTGAGGATAAAGGACTGTGGAGACTCGACCGGCTGCACATGCTCGCTCACAAACGTTTAAGAGCATGAGAACGGCTTCAGAGACGGACGGGAGCAGAAAACAAAGAGAAAGGAAAGTGACGGTCAGGACAGGAGGCTTTTTAATGTCTACCAGCCAAAGTGATCTCCAGCTGCTGGTTTATCATCACCAGATAAACATGAATCCTTGATTTTTTTGTGAATGAATGTGTCGTTGGACTTCTTTTGTGCCTCGTTCAGTGAGAATACACCATCTGGGAAAATCTTTGTTGTAGCTGCCGACAGCTCGTAAACGTGGCCTGATTGGACACAAGAGGTCACGAGTCAGAGAGGGAAGCACAGGTTTCATCTTTACTGATGCCGTTCGTGTTGAAGGCCTGTAATGTGAAATCTCAGCAGAGTAACTAGTAACTGCAGCTGTCAGACAAATGTAGTGGAGTAAAGAAGAACATACTTGAACATGCAGTACTTGAGTAGATGTAGTCTCCAGCGCCGGGCCTCCTGCAGTAGCTGCAGTCTGACTCGTACACTGGGTTTGGTTCCAGTTCAGAGCTGGTACTGCAGTTTGCACCCCGGAGGCTCCCTGGCACTTCTAAGCAGGCAGTGATAGATTGGTGAGATTACAGAGCTGCATATCTGACACTGCTCTCTGATCCGCCGGCCTGAAAGTGCTCAGACCTTTTCTAACGAGCCTCCACCAGCGTCCCGGATCACATTTCAAAGACGGACTCATGTCTGCTGGGGGAAAAAGAGCCGCTTAGCTCGCTGTAATGTAAAAAGCAGGTAGCTGCCTCTTTCCTTCCTGACAGCTCGGCCACGGATTCCTTCCTCAGAGCATCGAGCTCAGTGTTTTCTTTAGAGCAGCAGGGTATTCTGTTCGGACGCACAGGCCATGAAATATGGTGCGTATCTGTTTGGCCGCGAGCCAAGCGGAGGGTCGGCATGTCGGCCCAACGGGACGCTGATGAATCGCTCGGATTTCACCTCAGTCCACAGTTGGTGAACTGGAAACAGAGCTGCAGTCTTTTGGAAGAGAGTTAGAGGTTCAGTGTTTGCAGAAATTATGGACTATTACGGACTAATATTCATAATTATGTTTTTATTAGTGTATAATCATCTGAAACTTGAGTCTTTACATCTGCAGAGGGAGCAGATAAGTCTGCCATGTTTCTACATGTTTCTCTGTCTCCTCTCTGTAACGTTACGTTCATGAAGTAAAGTCCATTTCCCCTCCAGCTCCAGTCAGCAGTCAACATTACAGAACAGAACCACCCGACAGTGGAGGTCACCTCCGGATCACTGCTGCAGTCAGGCTGATAAACAGGAGTGAAGATAAATCCACTTTTTAATCCCACAAGTTACAAAGTAATCTCTGAGCTCTCCTCCCGTCGGTGAACGGATCGGATCAGTGCAGAATCTGATGAATCACTGGGATTCAGCAGAGTGGAGGCTTTGACCGGTATGACTGCAACACCTTTGACTGCAGACGTGGTTGGATGAGCGTCACATGCAAACTGTTTCAGCATGTTCAAATCTCACACCATGTATTTGTGTTTTTTCCTTCCCTACCATGTCTCACCTCCTTACACCTTGTATTTCAGTGCCGTGACTCTTTATTAATACGTTGAAAATTCTCATGAAATGCAATGATAAAAAAAAATCTGAAAACATTTTTGTCAAATATGGACTTTCCTCCACCGTTCTGTGTTGTAATTCGTTGCTCTCGTTCTCTGCGTGTGTTTTCATCTCGTTTTGAAGTGAGCTTGTTTTCAGCAGCAGCATCATGTGTTCACATTACATCCTTCATATACTGTCGGCCCAGCGGGACGCGACGCGCTAATCCTTCCTCCGGGGGAAACAGTGGAGGAGGTGGAGAGCTGCTGCTGACAGCTTCACAAACAACCCCCGCTGTCGTCTGCTGGGTGGACTCGGCCTGCAGCTGCACTCTGAACACACACGCGTCTATTTGATGTCGAACTTCTCTGAGATTAACTGAGATTTACTGCTGATGTTCAGGCACGATGACTGTAATTGTGTAACGGATCGTTAGACCACAGCGACACAACCTCCAAAGCCTGTCCTCATCACTTAAGTCCTGTTCAAGAATAACTCACAGCTCCACACACACAGATGTAGATTATATTATCAGCTTAAAAATAAAACTACTCATTACATGCAGAGATCACAGAGGGAGAGCTGATTTTAGACATTTTATTTTCTGCCGGGTGACTTAATTTTCTGTAACAAAGCAGTGAACCAGAGAAATAAAACATAATTTTCAGATTGTTCTACGTTTGGTACGTTCTGAAGCACAAATAAACACACTGACTCCCCCAAACTAACCTCCAGATTTTGTGTGAATCCAACCAAAGTGCAGACTGCATCCTGTTAGCTGTTTGCCTGCTCTGCTCTGCTCTGTGTGTAGCTCAGCCCCACCCTCAGTCAAACAGAGTAGCGGACCTCAGGTGTTATTGGCTGAAAGGTACACGACAATGCCCAAAGGTTGACGCTCAGAAACGTCCCAAACACAGCAAAATACTGTAAAAATAAGAAAATACAGGCAGAGGGCAGGGTCTCTGCAGATACAACGCCAATCCTGCAAAGCACCAATAACAAAAAAATTATAAATAAAATGAAAAAAAAGTATATTTTTAATGCAAAAGTTGCAGCGGAGGATAAAGATTTTTTAAAAATAACTTAACTTACTACAAGTTGTTACAGTTTTATTGCCTTTTTGTTTTAGAGACCTAAATTGAATGAATCAACTCTTTGCTAAAAGCAATAAAACATAGTTTCTTATCTGTAAATTCACATGTATGAATGTGGAATATGAGCATCACTTAATAATATCAATCATGCACACATACGCTTCTTATAATCATCTAGAGATATTGGGATATTTTAGCGTTTCACTTGTTAATTCTTAATTTTTAATAATGCTTCACATTTCATTTGACCTTTATTGCGTATCAGAGCCGGCTCAAGGCTTTATGGGCCCTAAGCAGAATTTCATCTGGGCCCCCAGCTAAACACACCACCCGCCTCAGCACCGCCAATATTAACTTTATATTGTTCGTGCTCCATCGTTCATCTACTGTACATCTAACACAACCATCATCACGGCTTACTGCTGAGCTGGAAAGTAACAAAATAAACCAGCAGACAACAGGTTAACTATTTTAATATGAAATGTGCAAAAGTGCAGAGCAGTCGACTACAAATATATTGTTTCTTACGTGAAAATAATAAATGTTAAGTATGTAAAATGCAAATGTGAAAAAAAAATAAAACAATATGAAATAAATTAAATAGAAACTTAAATACTGACATAAAATGAACTGGGTGAAATGATTAAACCAGTAGTTATGACTTGTCAATCAGTTAAAATAATAAAAAAAAATATATGTCATTATCTATTGTACGATTATCACTGATATAACATATCACACACAAAAAATATATATTTATCAACCTGTCATGTGTGATGCTTAAAGAGCTGGCACGGGCCAGTTGCATATTCATGCATATATGCACCCATATCCCAATATCCCAACTCATTTTGAGTAGTGTCCGTTGTTTTCATCACATTATTTTCCAGGAGACTAAACCATATATTCTTCCAAAGCAACATGAAACTTTCATCAATATTTTTTTTTGGCACATGTTTTGCCAGAAAGTCTTCACAATTTAAATAAACGCACAACAATTTCTGGACACTCATGACAGAAAATACAATTCCCATCAACATCTTTATGTTTATGTTTATTTAAAGAAGGGACAATGCACATTAATAAACACGAGCACCAGAGTCCATCGTGCAAATGTGCCAGATTTTAGCCACACGGACTAATTTTCAACTGCAGGTTGAAAACATACCATGGAAATGTTTTAAAGTTAATCATGTTTATTGTTGTTTATGTGATTCATGAATGAGTTTAAAAGAAACTGTATTTATTATGATCAGCAGGCATCAGCAGCCCGTCCTCCATCTTTGATTGCGCAGTGTCCGCGCAGCTCTGTTGCTCGTGAACGCACCCTCGAAAGGAATTGTGGGAACGACAAGATGGCGGGACGTTCAAAGGCTCAGCCGACTGGCGACGAAAACCACAAAATAAACTGTAAATAACAAAACACGGTTCCGTTTTAACCCGCAAGCTGTCGACCGGCTCCCCGCGGGCGGCTCGACAGGTGACCGGTAACGATGAACCGCGGCTACCGGGGGTTGGACCCTCCGGAGTCCCCGGGCCGGACTCAGGCCGCCCCGTCCAAACCAAACCGACTGAGCCGGAGTTTCAGACGGAGTCAGCAGGCACGAACACCGGCGGAGGTGGACTCTCCGAGGAGCCACCAACCGGGTCAGTCGCTGTATTTCTCTCTGTTTGACTGTATTTCAGGTGTTTAAAGTTGTGTTCTGCCTCTCTTGTCTGCTGTGACCCGGACAAGCCCCGACACGTCCCGCTCGGCTCCGTGCAGACGACCGTATCCTGAACTCCATTACAATTCCTCGCTATTTAAGGTTTTCCTGTACATGTAAGATACAAGCCTTCACCGGAATACAGGAGTGAAAGTATTCTGACAAACTACAGTTTTCAGTCTTTAATTCGGCATAAAACACATTCTCCACAGTGCAGACATGACTGAAGAACTTAAACTCTAATGAACTGTTGGCGAAAGTTTTGCTCTGGCGTCATCAACCAAAACAAGCCTGAGATGCCAGAAAGTCTGTTTTACACCCGGAATACAACCTGCTGAATCCAACCATCCGTAACTAGTCTAATGTGTCTACATTTTCCATGTTAACTTCAATTTATTCAACTTTTCACCCGAAGCTGACCAGTTCCAGTTTGTATCAGTTTATTGATTTTGTCTCTTGTTGCAGAGAAACAATGAAGAAGTACAATCAAAGCAAGTAACAGTGAAATCAGCTGTGCAGGAAATCAAGGATCAATAAACAGTGACAGATAATAAAAATGACGTTTATAATAAAAACAATGCAACCAAACCAGTAAGACAAGAGAGGTTAATGTAAAATGAACTTTGGTGAAAACATTAAAGTTGGAGCCGTCTTTGCAGCTTTTTCTTTTAGGTTATTGTTTTAATATATAACTCCTGGATGTGAGGTTTTGTCTTCGCTAACAGTATTTGCCCTACTGAAGTGTCTTTGAGCAAGACACTGAATCCTCACCAGCTCCAGACCTCTGACCTCTGACCTCCATGTCGAGTGCAGACAAACAGAGAAGAGCGTCACGGAGATCGGATCGGGAAATAAATGCTGTTTGTGAATCAGCTGTGTTTGTTTTGTTCTCCTTCAGATTTCAAGACCCCGACCAGAATCCCGAGATCCAGATCAGGAGGTGGCTTCAGCGGAGAGTCTCCACACAACGACTCGGACTTTCAGCAGGACATCATCTGGGACGCCACCTCTCCTTCGCCCAACAGACTCGGTAAACTTCAGCCTTGCAGCTGTGACGAGGACATTTATGAAGAGTTTCTGTCCGGGCTGCACAATTTATATCGTTTCAGCGTCGACACCGTGATGTGTGCGTGTGCAGACATCCAAAATATCACAATGTCATTTTTTTCCAATATCGTTTCCGTCCAGAATCTTTAATAAAGTTCATGATTTTATTTTCTGCTTCAATGATCAGGCAGCTGATCGATTAGTCAATCAACAGATAATTAATCCACAATAATTTGGATGTATTCATGTGTCTAGTCACTTTTCTCTAGTTTTCTATCAGGTGTTAATTTATTTTCTGGATGTTTGGTTGAACAAATCAAGCTGGTTTTGATCTGCGTGACGTTTTTCTTCTTCAGGAAAAAGAGGCAAGAAGCAGCGTCCTGGAGTTGTGGACATCTCAGAGATCGTCAGCCGGATCGCTCCAAAGGTCAGTAACACAAAACTGGCCCCACTAAAACTTCCAGGTCTTGGTTCTGCTTTGTAAATGTGTGTTTTTGCTGTTCATGACGGTGCTCTGATTATAGAGCCCGTAAACTATTTATTTACGTTCTTGCTGCGTTGTCTTTCTGAAGCATGGCCGACCGGAGGTTACAGAGCCGACTTTACAGCAGTGGATCGGCGACAGCGCCACCATTCCCTGCACGCCTGATGTTCAAGTTCCCAAACCCAAGAAGAAATCCCCGAGGTAGGTCCAGAAGATCCGACTAAAACTGTCCGAATCTGTATGTCTGGAGCTTTGGCTTTAGGTTTTTATCTTCATCCTCTCACTAGAAGTCTGTAGTTCAGTTAAGGGTCAGTAAGTTGTTGTTGGTCTCTGTAACTCGACACTGTGACTCTAGGGAGTGTGTTTCCATTTGCATGGGCCACCTGGTTGTGTTTTGCACATGTAAACACAATATCATTATTCTCCATCAGAAATCCACCTGTGAAATCAGGCTCCTGCACTTCTGTACTATGACAACAGAAAGGAGCTTACTGCAGAAAGCCGACTGTGTTCAAGTGACAAGGTTTATTATCTTCAGGTGTGAAATCAGGGTCATCATTTGTAACTTAAACGTGTGTCACCGACCGTCCTGGACTTCTGTGCGGATAAACTTCATAAAGCTACGACTGAAAATTAAGACGTCACCGTTGTTTGTAAAATATATTCTGGTGATCGGACACGAACTGAAAGCTCGTCCATTTTTGCAGATGTAGTTTTCTTCATATCGTAGAATATTATTAATGAAAACATTAAGAATAACAATATTTAGTAAACATGACTTTGACTCTCATGTTGTTGTTGTAAGATCATAAAGACCAAACATTTTTTTCGACTGTATTCTGTGACTGCAAACAGATTTTTAATGGCTCATTGTTTTTTGTGTGTGTTTTTATTATTATTAATTTTAGTTGTAATTCACAAGTCACAACTGTGGAACATAAAGCCAAGAGAGAGATGAACGACACATATTCACATAACGAAATAAATTAAAGAAAATAAGTGTAAAATAATGAAATACAAAAGAATTAAAGATTATTAAGTGATGTGGAAGCAAAAACA
Organism: Pagrus major; assembly: GCF_040436345.1. Lineage (NCBI taxonomy): Eukaryota > Metazoa > Chordata > Actinopteri > Spariformes > Sparidae > Pagrus > Pagrus major. Next base: position 3,115,789 of record NC_133215.1, on the reverse strand, counting down.
GACAAAAAGACGTAAGCTAAGGTAAGAAAGGTAAGAAAAAGATCATTTCTTGTCATTTTTTACTTAATCTATAAACAAAAAGGAGGTTTTACTTCTGTTAAATCTCCGTCATCACAGTCAGCTAATCGTTTCTTTTCGTCGCAGGCCGAACGGAGTGGACGACCTGCTGAAACTGGCCAAGCAGTTCGACTTCAACATGTTTCATCAGGATGAAGAAGCAGTGGAGGACCTGCACCAGCAGAGCCTGGAGCTCCTGTCAGAGGACATCTTGGACTTTGAGAACGACCCTCCACCTTCACTTCCTGGAAACTGTGAACGAGCCGTGAAGGCGGCGGCTGGGACGAATGTTCAGGTCCAGCCGGATCAACAAATGGAGGACGATTTGGATTTTCTGTTCGACGGACCGACACAACACGTGAGCGGAAATTTAAGTCAGGTGTCGTCACAAGTGAAACCTGCTTCTTCCAAACAGGATTCTGGGAAAACGTCTTCTTCCTCACACGGTTCCACTCAGACAAACACTAAAGGCACTTTGGCAAACGATGACTTTGAGGACGACTGGGAGAACGATGACCTGCTAAACGACTCGTTGGTGTTGGAGATGACACAAAATCCACAGATCTTTGCTGCTCCGAAACACTGTTCAACCCAGAAACCAGCCAGGGAAGTCAAACCTCAAAGAGAAGGTCCAGTAAATGCTCCTGTCAGAGGAGGACTCAGCCAGTCGGCTAAAGTGGAAAAGAACGATGTGAGACAAAGAACGACCTTCAAACTGGAGTCTAATCCTGATTTCTCTGTCAAAAGACTCCAGACGGACACATGGACGAACTTGAAGGTGGATTACAGCTCAGAAACAACACGGAAAGACACTCAGCAGAGTAAAGGTGCTTTAGTCAACGCAGGATCTCAGCGTTCCTGGCAAACACTGAACACAGTGAAGTCAGACCCACAGAAACCACAGTTTCAACCCAGGACATCTGTTTCAGGCTCAAGTCCCAAACACATCACGGCTGCATCAAACACATCAGATATAAAAACAGCTCAGAGCTTCCCACAAAGACCTGCAGTAGTTTCCTCTCGCAGCGAGGAACCTGCCGTCTCCGACCTCCTGGACGACGACCTGTCCGCTTTCTTCTCGTCGGACCCGGTTTGGGACGACCCGGCTGACGACGACCTGCTGTGCGAAATGTGCGAAGATGTGGAGAACCAGATGCAGAGCGTTCCCGCCAAACAGACTCTTCCTGCGGGTCACGTGTCAAACCAGAGAACTGCTCTGCAACCAGCCAGCAGGACCTGGGACAACAGCAACCAACCAGCCAATCAGCAGCCCTTTCCCCAAAAACCAGCACCCGCAGCTCTCACCTGTGCTTCAGGTAGAGCAGCTGGCAGTTCATTGGCTGGTGGTTTTGTCTCTAACTTCACTACAGGTGCACAGATGAAGGATTCTTTCAGAGTCCCACAAACTAAAACCAGTTCAGGATGTGTGCCGGGGAGCAGCCGGGTCCAGTCAGCACCGCAGGGACACGCTCGCAAAGACCCGTTCACCTTCAAGAAGCCAAACAACCCAGTGTCTACAGCGAGCAACAAAGGTGAGAGCAGCGTCCTCCGTCAGACGCTGACATAATGCTGGGGTATATATGTGCTTAGTTAAAATCAGGACTTACAGTTCAGTTAGCCAACCCACTGCGGTGGTACCACTGCAAGTTTCTCCTCAGGTTGTTTTTGTTCTTCTGACCTACTCTGTAGCCACAGGTCGTCTCAGTCTCCCGACTCGTTTTTGACGAATTTTTAATAAGGTGTCAAACATTAATGACGGAGTGTATTGATTATTGATTATATTTTGACAGACTAGAAGCACAACTGTGGGAAGAAAATCCTTAATTATTTGAAATGATGGCTCGTCAGCGAGAAACACAACACACATTTCATCACAGTTTTTATTATCAAATATCTATTTTGTAGCTCGTCATCGTCTCATTTACAAAATTCACACCGCTGCTCAGCCTTGCTTCAGTGTTGCCCAGTGGCCACTCGTGGTATTGCAGGATAAAAAATCCCCATAAAGCACCATTATAACAGAGACGTCTGTAAAACTGTTGACCTTTTTATCGTGAATTTCTTTTTTATTTCATCTTTCAGTTCGAGTTTTTCCATTTACGGTTTTGCATTTGATTTTTTTTTTACATTTTCAAATGATAATTTAACATTTTAAATGTGATATTTCAGCTTCTTACCTTTTCTTAGTAGTGTGATAAAATAATTGTATCTTAACTTTCTATTTGAACAAAGATGTCCTCCAAACACAGGCGGCTCTGAGCGCTCTGAGACTGGAACAGTGATTTTCTGAGCGCATCATGTTTAAAGCTGAAACGATCCGCAGGTTAATGGTCGCCTTTAAACATTAACCATGTTTGTATCGTTAACTCTGTGTTTGCTCCCGTGACGACGCTCCCGTGCGTTCAGTCTGTCGAAGGTCAACTTCTTATTTGCTCAAACTTGGACTTCACACCAAAATATCAACACTTTTGCTCTTAACTTGAGTTTGAAATCGTTGAGGAATGACGAGTGGTAAACGAAGCAGCTGCTCAGATGAAGATCTGCAGGGTTTTTTTTGCCTCTGATCGAACGTCAGCGTGAGATGAAGGTAAGCAGCTCATGTGATGTTTCTGTGGTGCTGCTGCTTCACAGCTCTGATCTCAGCCGTCCCAGTATTAATCATTGCACTGTTACTATGGTAACAAGTCATTTATCAGCAGATTAATTCAGGAAAATTACTCTAACTTTTTTAAACTACTGACTTTTTGATCCATTTTGTCAGAAATTAATGAAAAATAATGTATTTTTTTGTTGTTGCCTGTGGAATAACAGCCTTCACATGTTCATCTGTCTGTGTCTCCTGTGTTTTCTCTGCAGTTGTGGGTAAATGTTCAGCAGCAGAGATCGAGCTGAAGAAGCAGCAGGCGATGGAGAGACGACGACAACGACTTCAGGCCTCCCAGAACCGCCGAGCTCCGACCTGACGGACGAACCGGCCCTCGTCGACAAGGAAACCCGTAGAGCTGAGCGACGCCTCGCCTCAACGGCCTGAAGGTAAAACCAGACAAACTGCTGTCAGCTGATCGTTGTCAGAGCAGAACAAACTTCTGATGACTCTCTGTGTAAAACTGTAAATCTGTGGATCAGCTCCAACATTTCTTGTACAAAGACATTCTTGTAAAATTAAATTGTGCATGTAAAATGTTTACGTCGTGTTTCTATTCAGATTTGAGTCTTGATTTGTAAATATCAACAGATCTTCATCAGGCTCTTACTGTCATTTCCAAATTCTTCCTGAGAAACGTATCGAGTGTTATATAACAGATATAAATGTTTTTAATGTAGCACACTAAAGCAATATGGTCGAATTTAAATATTTTTTTACAGTGTCATAACAAACTTATTCCACAAGTGGAGCCCGATCCTTCTTCTGATCTCGATGATCAAAATTATTTGACTTGAATTTTAAATCGTGGTCTTTAAAGAAGTAGTTCAACATTTTGGGAAATAAGTTTATTTGCTCTCTTTCCAAGAGTGAGATTAGAAGTGGTGTGTCCGGATGTGATTAGCCTAGCTTAGCATAAAGACTGGAATCAGGGGGAAACAGCTAGCCTGGCTCCGTCAAGAATGTTGATGATGTTAAAATCTTCCCACTTTAAGACCAAAATAAAAACCTAATAGTTTCCAGTGTTGGATGTAATTCACTCTGCGTGTTTTTCCTGTCGAGGTGAAAAAAAAACGGATTCAGAAACAAACTTTTTACTACAAATTAAATTTATTGGAACAACTTAAAGTCTCTGAACTACAAAAACTCACTCACAGATTCATGAACGACGATCATGGAGAGAAAATAAATAAATATTTTACCCAAAACGTTGAACTGTTCCTTTAATGCCAGATTATGTTACAACAGAAGGAAACTTCTCGTCAGCATTTGAGTTTAATAAACTACAAACTGAAGTCAGCTGTTAGCTTTAGCTCTTAGCTTTAGTGCTGTTTTAGTTTAAAAATATGTTGTTTAGTTTTACGTTGGAAGTTATAAATAATCTGCTTTTAATTAAAACATATTTTAAACAAACATTCTGTTGATTTAGGAAAATAGCTTGGATGCTGTCGGATGAGAAGTGATTTCAGTTTCATTAGCTTCTAGCGAGGCTAACTACATGCTGCTCAGCTAACAGTGGGATTCTCTTGAATGACGGACTGTTCCTTTAAGATGTTCTGTCTCTGTTGGTAAAAAACCTCAGTTTTATTTCTTGTTTCTGTTTCGATCATGAACACGAGGAGTTTGTTTTCTGACCCAACGTCTCTGCTGTTTTCTCCTTGAATCACTTTATTTTCTGTAAAGCACTTTAACGGATTCAAAGTGTTTTAATAATAAAGTTTTATCGTTGTTATCGTTGTAGCTTGAGGTCTCGTTCTTCTTGGTTCTGGTTCCACTGGAAGCACAAACCTCTGAGGCTCTTCACATTTGGCATCGTGCGTCTCGACGCGTGTTGTTGCAGCCGAGCTTCTTCCTTCACCGTCCTCTGTTTGATTCAATAACCTTTCTGTTTCAGACACATCTACACGATCAGTCAGTGAAATGTAGGATTACAGCTGTGTTGTACTGAAAAACGCTGAGGGTAATGTTAGAATAAATGGCTGTAACTTGCTTAGGAAAGGTCAGATGTGGACGAAAATTCACGTGGAAGTCTAAAACGTCCAATTACATATTTTTAAATACATAAAACTGGAACAAAAAACTCTCCCACCTCACTTCAGAGCAGAAATACATTTTTTAATAGTGTTTCAGTTTTCGAGAGACCATCTTAAATAAATGAAGGGCCTCGGGTGAGAAAAACAATGAGAGGAAGTTTTATTTTTCATTTTGCACCTCAAGAAAAAGTTGAAACACACTTTGATGCAGCACCTCCTCCATCCTTCTGTGGATTTTCCTTCTGAACAGACGCAGTTTTCAGCACAATCTTTCCAAAGTCCTCATCCTGACAACTCCACTGTGTTTATGAGCTGAAAGAGAAATAATGTCTCTGTTACTGAAGCTGATTCTGAAGAACGGTTTCATCAGTTCGTCCACACAAGACATTTTGTTGAGGCCGTTATATGAGCTGTCTGATGTCATCTCAGAAACTCGACTTTAATCTTGAAATTTCAACTTTATTCCTCCTTTCTGACACTCGTCTGTACCAAGGTTAATATGATTTATAAGACATGTTCTTGTAAATTCATCCATTCTCAGACGAAACAAATGTAAAATCCGGACTTTAATGAGCCGGACTGAAACTTCAGCTCCTGAACCAAATGATGTACGACACTCTGCCGACTGCTCCAACAGAGGAGGAGACACTAAATAAAACCAGCAGAGTCTTTAAAATAAAAATAATGCAGAATAACTGGTCGCTGTAGATGTTTGAAAATATGTAGTGTTGTAGTAACAGCAAGTACCTCGAGATGGTACAGAACTGCTGTACCTTTAGTTACACTACTGGAAAGTATTCAGGGATGTTGGGATATTTTTGTGTTTCACTTGATTGTTTTGTATTTTGTGAATATTTTTCATTTCATTTGACTTTTACTGCACATCCATGCACATGCATATATGCACCTATATCCCAAAAACCCTCACTCAGGTTGTGTCTTTGAATTAAAGAGCAGTAAAATAAACGTTTCTTCACATCAGAGTCGCAGCGTCACCTGCAGACCGGCCTCACCTGTACCTGGGCGGTCAGGTTGGTCCGCTCGGCCTCGTCAGGTCTCTTCATTAACAGTCTGGCAGCTGTCTGATGGAGCAGATATCGTCCCGGCAGGTAAACCGAGCCTCGTTATCAGCAGACAGGTGTGTAACTGTAGTCCAGCACGCTGCTGCAAATCACAGGCGCGCAGATGTAATCTGCCTCGGTTTAATCACGCGGCCTTTGTCCCAAACAGACTCCAGGATTCACTTTACTCCATTTGTAAAGGAAATTTCTCTCAAGTTGTTCTCTGCCAACCAGTTTTTTAATTATAAAGAAGCTCATTTTGGCAGTAAAGGGCCTGGATGTTTTCTAGAGATCTCCCTGGACTCTTGGCTCTGCCCGCGGCCGTCTCCTCCAGAGCTCAGCACCTCCAGCAGCAGGGTCGCTTCACTCAGTAATAACCTGCACAGAAACACAAACTGTTCGTCCGACACTCGGATTCAACTCCACAAATACAGCCGAGAGGTGAAGATCAGAGACTGGACTCAGCCGAGGTGAAGCCCCGATGTTGTGGTTTAATCCGGGCCGATAACAATACAGATTATTAATAATCCAGGAGCCTGATAACTGATAATTGGAACTGATTTAGATTCACAGGATAAATAAAAAAAAACTCTTCATCTCAAAGTCGAGAATCACTACAATTTACTTTATGTAGACTTTTATATTTCCACTCCGCTGAATTTATTTGATAACTTGAGGACAAAGTGCTGCATTTTTAGATTAATTTATTTTATTGGCAATTGGACACGAAACACGCAGATGCTGATGATCAGAAACACTGAATATCGGCCTGATAATGAGTCGACTCCTCATTAAAATTCACGAAGCGATAAACAAGACCAAAACCGTTTTTGTAGCAGGCTGTAAACATGTTTGTTACTGCTGTAAAGTTTGGCATTTTAACATGAGCTCTTCTGTGGATTCACTCAATGTTTGATCAAAACAAATTGTTGGACGGTCGAGTTGAGTCTTGATTCATAAAGATCGACAGATCATCGGCTTCCTGCTCTGAAAACATGAACATTTCCAAATTCTTCCTGAAAAACGTGGCACCAAGTCTGATAAAACTGATGTATACGGTTGAATTTAAAATGTTTTTTATTTCCCAGCGTCATGGTGCAGTAACGGTAACAACAGTAACTTATTTCAAGTTTTGATTTTTGATTTAAAGTGTAAATCATGACACTCCTGGTCTTTAGAGAAATAGTTTAATCGTAGACTTATTATCAGGCCGACGTTCACATCGTCAGTATCAGTGTTTTGTTCGTGTCTGACTCTTTTGGAGCCTCAAGTGGCCGTTAGAGGAACTGCAGTGTTTGGTACTTCAGCTCTGGCTTCATTTCTCTGCCCAATCAATCAATCAATCAATCAATCAATCGATCAAACTTTATTTGTGTTAAAAAAAACAAGGTGTAGTGCTTTAAGTGGAGGTCTCCTGCCCCCTGGTGGCCACAAACAGACTAATGCAGCTTTAACAGAACCACTGTGAGAAACCAAACATCCACATTTGAATGGCAAAGATGGAGCTCATGGTTGGCTGGTTTACATGACACACACACACACACACAGCCTCTGGTGGTGTGTGTGTGTGCGTGTGTGTGTGTGTGGCTGACCTGCCGGGCAGCCGAGCGGCTTCACTCGACGCCTCCAACAACATGGCTGAAAGTGTTTGCGGCGGGTCCTGTTACCCGCTGCAGCCGACACTTACCTGCAGGTGAAATGAAGTTACCTGAGAGTTACGCTGAACTCTGAATGACCCCCTCCACCTCCACCTCCACCTCCACCTCGCTCTGCTCCATTAATTATTCCCGGGCCAATCGCAGAGGATAGTGACAGCTTGATGTCGGTCCAGCTTTCACAGACGACATCCACACTGATAAAGAGCGGGACGGGTTTCACTTTAAAGACGTTTTCTGACGTCCTGGATACGTTAACGTCACCTGGAAACTGAACAAACAACTACACAAACTAGTACAGGGTCATTTAAGACCTCTACAACCCTGTTGATACCAGTTAGAAGGCTAAATAAGAGCAAGTCAAAGAGTAGGAAACAGTCAGCGCTGTGAAAAAGTGCCCAGAAGTCGTAAAGATATCGTGTTAAAACAATATTTCAGTAAAAGTCTTTTAGTATCTGAAAACAAATACACTTAAGTATCAAAAGTAATGAATATCAGCATTTTCCAGACTCAGAATTTTATTGGGTCTAGTGGTTGTTGTTGTTTTTTTAATCTGATTAAATTTTATTTCAATCACAAAACTGAATATTGGGCCACAAACATCTTTAGGATTTTATTTTTAAGATGAAAAATGTTTCTCAGATCCCAAATGTCCTGCGCAAAGTGTCGGCCGTCCTCAGATTATGAAATATAATCAATAATTATTTATCCTACATATTTGAAGAGCATTTAACCTGACAAAAACAATGATTTATATTAAAACTTTTCAAAACTTCTTTTTTTCTTCCTAGAAATATTTTGCGAACCAAATAAAACGTTATGGAGGGCCAACTCTCAGCAGCCTGCTCCAGAGCGATCGCTAACTGCTGCTAACCCTAGCTGCTAACCCTAGCTGCTGTAAGCTAGTTTCCCTCAGTTAGTTAGCTCAGTTAGCCGCGCAGCTGGGGCCGGGTCGCGGCTAGCTGGTTAGCATGCTAACTTCAGTATCTATAACTATAACACAACACTAATGTCAGGACTGTTTTTTACATTCTGTCAAAACCTTTAGTGAAGTTTTTAATGTTTTAAACTAAAATTCTTACATATTGAACCTTTAAATTATTGGTATTTAGATTATTTTACATTTAATTGAATTATTTAAGTCCTTCTTACGGTGCAGTTTGCTGCAGTTTGCTGCAGTTAAAAGTCCAATATTTGCTTCTAAAATGTGGTGGAGTGGAATTATAAAGTACAAGTACCTCAAAATTGCACCTGAGTTCAGTACTTGAATAAATGTACTTAGTTACATTCCATCACTGAAAAAAGCATCATGGATCATTTCATGAAACTGTTACTCAGCTTTATTATTTATATTTTATATAAAGCAGGACTTGACGGTAAACTTTGTCTCCTCTGATGTGCGAGCTGCTCTTTGTTCCCTCAGCACTCGGCCAGAGAACGTTTCTCTGTTTACACTCAGGACGCTGTGTGAAAATCCATATTTCTTGGAATCGTGTTCATGTCGTTTGGGCCATTACGGCGCAGATTATTCAGAGAGCCACAGAGACGTTTTAGAGGCCGGCCCCGCTGGCTTTCATGTTGGCCAGTGTGAAAATAAATCTGGAGTCCAAATCACAAACAGATGAGCAGAGTCCACGAGAGGCGGCGGGTTAGAGGCTCCGAGGGCGCAGTCGAGGGCGCAGTCGAGGGAGAACGAATGAGACTTTTAATTGGCAGCGACGGCAACAACTGGCCGCGTCCTCCTGCAGCTCGATTAGGAGGATTCAGACCTGTGACATCAGCTGCTCTGTTGTTCACCTCAGTGATCGAACACAATGTGAAACTTTATCACAGAACTTTAAAGAAATAGGATCACACAGATTTAAGATTCTGACGGAAAATCTTTGTTTTCTCCGACTAAAATGAGACGAAAATGTTTTGTTTTTTACAGTTTTTATCAACAAATAAAGACTTTTTTCACCTCCTGAAAAAAGTTTTTATTTTCCCTCCTGAAAAAAAATTGTTTTTTTTCCCCTCCTGAAAAAAAATTGTTTTTTTTCCCCTCATGAAAAACAGTTGGGTTTTTGCCCTCCTAAATATGAGTTTTCTGTTTTTTTGCCCTTTTTAAAAAAAAAAAAAAAAAAAAATTCGAGGAGGAAGAAAAAAAAAATTTTCAGGAGGGAGAAAAAAACAGTTTTTTGAGGAGATGGAAAAAAACTTTTTTCACGAGGGGAAAAGAACCCAAACCCAAACTTTTTAAGGAGGGACAAAAAAAAACTTTTAAAAGTGTGGGTTTTCCCTCCCTGCTGAAATTTTTTTTTCCCCTTCATTTTTCAGGAGGAAGAAAAAAACCTAACTTTTTTTAGGAGGGGCTGAAAAAAACTTTTTGAGGAGGTGGAAAAAAATTTGAGAAGGGGGGGAAAATCCCAAACTTTTTTAGGAGGGAGAAAAAAAACTACTTTTAAAAGTGCAGGGTTTTTTTCCCCCTCCTCAAAAAACTTTATTTTTTTTCCCCTCCTGAAAAAGTTTTTTTTTTCCCCCTTCATTTTTCAGAAGGGGGAAAAAACAACTTTTTTTCAGGAGGGAGAAAAAAAATAAAGTTTTTTGAGGATGGGGGAAAAAAACTTGCAAATCAACCCCAAAACAATAGCGAGCGATGCTGCGAAGAGTCATTTGTTACAGATATCACAGTAAGACGAGGCCTTCGTCGAGCTGACAGGCTGCTCAGTGAGGAAGAAGCTGGACATGGGGACAAAGATCTCACATTTTAGAGACAAATCCTGTTCTGATGAGACGAAAATCAAACTGTTTGGCCTTAATGACCCCCGACCATCGAGGAAACTACAAACACGTCTCTGAGTTTGAAGGCAGACCTGAAAATACATCCACAGGTACCGCGTCAGTCAGAAGCTTTTGAGCTTTAACATTATTTTCTGGAGTTTCCCAGCTGTGTAAAGGTGGAGTCGACTTACTGTCCACGAACTTGTGACTCACTGGAGAATTAAAAGTGAAATAATGTGTAAACATGTCGTACACAAAGCAGACGACAGATTGTTGACATGAAATCTGTGCAGTCGTTAAAGATGTAACCAAAGTGTGTGTAAAGTCCTGAGCTCAGCTGGGAGTCTGTCATGTGGCTTCACAGTGACACCTGCTGGTGGGAGCAGAGCGGTGCGTCTCTAAATCCCTCAGCAGTTTGATTCTGAGACATGTAACTTGTACTTCTTAAGTACCAGTGATAGAATGTAACTAAGTACATTTACTCAACTATTGTACTTGTAGTAGTACTTGTATTATTTTTTCTGCTACTTAATACTTCATACGAGCGATGCACGATATGGATTTCTTTCAGCCGGTACAATAACCGATATTTACCAGACTCTCATGGGCGACACTGATAAAATAACCAATAATAGAAAGAAGACTAATCGTAGTGAGCAAAGATGGTTTATTCGATATTCCACAGCCATAGGGTAGGGCTTGGTTTGGGCTTGGGTAGGGCTTGGTTAGGGCTTGGTTAGGGCTTGGTTTGGGCTTGGTTAGGGCTTGGTTAGGGCTTGGTTTGGGCTTGGTTAGGGCTTGGTTAGGGCTTGGTTTGGGCTTGGTTTGGGCTTGGTTAGGGCTTGGTTAGGGCTTGGTTTGGGCTTGGTTAGGGCTTGGTTTGGGCTTGGTTTGGGCTTGGTTTGGGCTTGGTTAGGGCTTGGTTAGGGCTTGGTTTGGGCTTGGTTAGGGCTTGGTTAGGGCTTGGTTTGGGCTTGGTTAGGGCTTGGTTTGGGCTTGGTTAGGGCTTGGTTAGGGCTTGGTTTGGGCTTGGTTAGGGCTTGGTTAGGGCTTGGTTAGGGCTTGGTTTGGGCTTGGTTTGGGCTTGGTTAGGGCTTGGTTAGGGCTTGGTTTGGGCTTGGTTAGGGCTTGGTTTGGGCTTGGTTTGGGCTTGGTTAGGGCTTGGTTAGGGCTTGGTTTGGGCTTGGTTTGGGCTTGGTTTGGGCTTGGTTAGGGCTTGGTTAGGGCTTGGTTTGGGCTTGGTTAGGGCTTGGTTTGGGCTTGGTTAGGGCTTGGTTAGGGCTTGGTTTGGGCTTGGTTAGGGCTTGGTTAGGGCTTGGTTAGGGCTTGGTTTGGGCTTGGTTTGGGCTTGGTTAGGGCTTGGTTAGGGCTTGGTTTGGGCTTGGTTAGGGCTTGGTTTGGGCTTGGTTTGGGCTTGGTTAGGGCTTGGTTAGGGCTTGGTTTGGGCTTGGTTAGGGCTTGGTTTGGGCTTGGTTAGGGCTTGGTTAGGGCTTGGTTTGGGCTTGGTTTGGGCTTGGTTTGGGCTTGGTTAGGCTACAGCCCCATCATGAATTGTGTTAGCCCCACCACAAAACAACCAAGAAAGAAAAAGAAAAAGAAAACAAACAAGAAGAGTCCAACAGCGCCACCGCGCGTCGTAACTGCATTCAGGCAGCTGCGATGACAACTGTCACTCACCGGGGTCCTGAGCTCAGTGGGGTCCTGACAGTGCATACGTCACATGTGAGCGCGCGTTTAGCGTGTGCGCGAGAGACAGCAGCTCCCAGGTGATTAACTAAGTTACCTGGCGGCTCATATTCACTCATGTTATTAAGCTGGTCAACATTTATCAGGATACAGGTGTTTTTAAACGCCTCGGACAGAACAACAGGCGGCGGCAGGTGTGTTGGATGAACACGGACACACCTGCAGGTGTGTTGGATGAACACGGACACACCTGCAGGTGTGTTGGATGAACACGGACACACCTGCAGGTGTGTTGGATGAACACGGACACACCTGCAGGTGTGTTGGATGAACACGGACACACCTGCGGGGGAAGGTGACCTCTCCGGTCCCGCGTCCACCACGTGCATCTGCACAAACCGGCGGATTGTGCTCAAGTGAAAATCTCAGCCTGGTGAGTTTAATGTTGTTTTTATTGTGTTGCTGACTTTGTGAAGCGTTTCGCCTCCTCGCTGCGTCCTGTGGCCTAATAAGCATATTTAGTTTGTTGGAGATGTGTGTAGACTCTTGGCTGTTGTGTGTTTGGACTCGTGGCTGTTGTGTGTGTAGACTCTCGGCTGTTGTGTGTGTAGACTCTCGGCTGTTGTGTGTTTGGACTCTTGGCTGTTGTGTGTTTGGACTCTTGGCTGTTGTGTAGTAAACTGTGGCTGTTGTGTGTTTGGACTCGTGGCTGTTGTGTAGTAAACTGTGGCTTCAGGACAACTGGAGAACATGTGGTGTTGAATCGGGGGATCTGTGTGTCACAGTTTGTCTTATGGCCCCTCTGATCTTATATTGGTCAAGACTTTTTCCCTTGTGTTGTGTTTGTTGTTAAAAACGTGTGGCTCATGTCTACATTGTGAGGTCTACGCAGGTGCAGCAGTTCAGCATCATGAGTCGACAACAGTGTGTTTGTTGTTGTTGTTGTTCTGTTTTTATTGGCTGCTCACAAAACACCTGTAAAGGTGCACACCGCCACCTACTGTGTGTAGAAGCTGCGATCGTTAAATCAACAAAACCAATGTGGCTTTGTATTATCAGCTTTAATTTATTTATCTGCCGATAACCGATGTGAATGTGTAATTTATCTGTCCGACTTTCACTTCACTACATTGTTTGAGGCACGTATTGTACTTTTGACTCTCTATTTATTTGAAAACTTTAGTTAGACCTACTAGTTACAGTTTAAAGTAGAACATTCTTAAATTAACTTATTTTATCAATTATCAAATAAAAAACACACTCAGATACAGATGATTATCGGATACGGCCAATAATCAGTCGACCTGCAGTTTATACCAACATGTAAATATAAATATAATTTGCTTTTATTCGTACTTTTGATTTAATATCAGATATTTTAAAACTTTTACTCAAGCACTATTTTTAAGGTCGACTTTCACTTTTACCAAAGTAATATTGTTACATAATATCTTTACTTAATTTGACCAAACTTTTTTCAGGAGGGGTAAACTCAGGTTTGACTTACAGGTATGAATGAATATGAATATTTATTTCTTGTGTTTTCATCACAGCAAAAAAACACGTCTCAAATCTTTTACTGTCAGATTCTTCTGGACTGTTATAAAATATCTAAACTCTGTAAGAATCCAACAGGTCAGTACTTAAAACATTAAATACTTAGAAATTAGAAACTTTGACCCGTTTTAAAACATTTCTTTAAATGTCAACAACCAGACAGGAATCATGACGACCTCAGTGCTTTCAAACTCACCGTACCGAACATGGTTTGTAGTGACACAGTGCAACAACACGATAAATAACGACCCTCAAACATGAAGAAATGAGAAGCTCACAGCGTCTAACAACCTTCAAACAGTTTATTTCTCGTTTTTGCGTGTATGAAGTTTCAGTGATGCAGCAGAGATGAAAACAGGAGTAAAAATCTAAGACTGAATCCATCACAAACGTCCCTTTAAACCAACATTAAAACACTTCAGCTAAAGCAGCGGGAAGCTTCGACACCAACTGTTCAAAACGAAACATTATCGACCCAAAGAAAAAAAGAGGGGGAAAGAAACCAAATACAGAGCGAGTGGCGGGCGACTTAAAAACCTTTATGATTACAGTCGTTTCCATGTTTAAAACCTTTAATTGGCAACATCTACGTGCTTGAAATGTTTTTATTTATTTATTTATCACCATTATTAACATGTAAACACAACACGGTCTCACTGAATTTTATGAAATGAGCCAAAACTCTCAAATGCAAAAATTATTGAAATACAAGAAAAATGATGTTAAGATTAAATATCCTCACCGTGAAACACATGATCTGATAATAACACGTTTAAAATATGAACCTATTACAGATAAATAAACAATGTCGATTAAGGGTTAAAGTTCTATTGAAAGTAGCTATAGTCTAACTATTAAACATGCACCAAAAACCAGCCATTTATTATTTCATGGTATTATAAAAATTCATAAATATTCTACCTCACAGAAAATGAAGTCTTTTCAGTGCGTGTGGTCGAACTGAACCAGCTGTACTGTCACAAACTCTTGCATGCACAGAGTCGATCGTTTGCATTTGCAAGACATTTCACTCATTTCATTAAATGTTGAGACCAGTCTGGTAAACTTTGAAAAAAGACCTTTTAATAAAGCTGTAAAGAGCTTTAATAAAACCTGATCTACATGCAAAACAGGCAGAAGAAGAAGAGATCAGTTCACACGTCATGCAAACACATCACAAGTCGTCCGTTTCAGGTAGAAAAGTCTTTTGCAGCGCGTCACTAAATTAAACCGTTCAGTCCAGCGGAGTCCCAGCAGTTTGTTTTCTCCTCGGCTTCGTTTCTTCTTCTCAGAGAGAGATTAAAGATGTGACCGTCCAAAGCAGAGGAGCTGCAAACACACACAGTCCGTTCACCAAATCATCCTGCCGGACCCTCTACAGATGAAGCTTATTTTATCTTTCTAAATCTAACAGGTGTAAAAACACGTCCAGAACTATTAAAACCTAAAAAATGTAAATGTAAAAGTCTTTCCAACATCGTCGGAGTCCTGCATGTTGTTCAAACGAGCGGCGGCCTCAGAGGAGGATCGAGCAAACACGTGAATCCTGATGAGAAATGTACAGAGAATATAGTGTTTCATGGCTGATTTCAGGCTCTGACACTCGTCCACAGAGACAGCGTTTGTTTGGCGTTCGCCCCAAACTTTCCACAGATTTCTGCAGTAAATCTACCAACGTGAGTGTAAAGCAGTTTATTAACAGATTAATATCTGACATCAACAGCAGGAGCTCGACCGTCACGTCAGAGTTGTTGTTATTTCCAATATCTGACTTATAAATAGGGTTGGGTACGTTAACACTTGAATCGATACGCTACCTGGTCTTTACTCTCTTTAACCAAAATGTCATTTCAGTTGTAAAAAGTCATAATTTTGTACAAAATACGACTGCTTCAAATGAGGAAGCTGTTCAAAGACCTGACAGCAGCTTTACTCGGACTGGACACCTGGACTAAAATGTAGAGACTGAAGGAATATCACACATTATTGGACTATCTGAAATATATAAATAACTTTCTAAAAGGAGCGTAAGTCTGACTCATCCAAAGGTCGAGAAACACCAGCGTTGTTGTCACTACAGCAGGAAATGGAACAAGATTCGTGTACTATTTGTTTCATACGCTGTCAGGCCGTCCAACAGTTGGGTTGAGTACCGTCGGCAGTGATGGTAGTTCAGTGAACATCACCAGCAGCACTATTAGATGTTCACATAACGAGCATGCTGCATCCTCATTGGCTCACTGATGTAGATGAGATTAACTCCTTAGGTATTGAATGACAAAATATTTTTTGTTACCCAGCCCCCGACAGGGTCCACTCTTCATCTTCCACATAATTTGATGTTTCCTCAGGTGAGATGTGTTCTCCTGTTCAGCTTTTTATTTATTTATTTATTTATTTATGGAAATCTAGCACCGGCTGATTGAATCAGTTGATATAAAGGACGCAAATTTTAAGCTTTTTCTTGAATCGATACTCGGCTTTACAATCAATTATCAGATAATCATTAATAACGTGTTGAACATTTTTTCATTAGAAACCGTTTCCACTACTGAGATGATTTATGTTTGGCTACATTAGCAGTTAAAAGACACGACAATGACTCATTTTAATTGTGAAGCTCCTGTCTGTCGCTATTCAACATCTGGCTCAACTAAATGGCCAAAATTTAGTCATATTAGTTTGTAGAGGATGTACTCTTATATTTTGTTTTGAGATATTTGATAAGCAAGTATTTGTAATTTTGATGCATTTGTGCCCTTCTCTGATTGTCAGTTAATACATTTTTAATCTGTTCAATTCTGACAGGAGATTAATTCATAGTTAGTCCTACTTAGAAGCAGAGTTCAGTATCCGACCCTTCTTACAAACAATCTTTAACGTCGACATGTATGCTGTTATTCTAACCCGGCGCTGAATAACACGAAAAGTGTTGGGAAAAACGGAACGTGATGCTCGTGAGCCAGAGAAACGTCGTTTAAAAACATGCAGTGCTCCTGAATGTCTGAGAAAACTGAGCCAAACACGACTGAAATGAAGCTGTTCTTTAAGTGTAAATAATGCAATACTCCAGTAAGATAAATGCATTCAATAATACAATAACATCTCTAAAATAAAGACACACATTTTACCTGTAATTCACCTGCATGTCAGAAATTCTCGTTGGCACTTCATGCTGTTTGTGTTGTTCTGAAATCAAGTAACATCACCGCTAACTGCACGCGTCCACTAAAGATCTTTAAGATAGACTTTCTTTGATTCTCAACACTAAAAAAAACAAAAAAAAAAAACAATGACACCAAAATAAATATAAAAAACCCACATACCTTGAAAAACCAGTAAAACATACAGTACACACACACTAACACACACACTCTCCAGCTTTCCTCCACCAAACTGAAACCGTCGCTCTGCGTTAAAAAGCCGTCCGTCAGCTTTCAAAGTGCGACGTCGAGTCACTGAGAGTTCCTGATCGATGATGATAGGTGGTGAGAGTTTGGCTTCAGAAGGCTCGGGGGGGGAGGGAAGGTGGGGTGAGGAGGGGGAGGACGGGTGAGGAGAAAATACTTCTGTCGAAAACAGATAAGAGCGTTTCGCTGGACGACGTCTTCAAGCAGATCTTCAGTAAATGGAGGAACAGAGAAAAAAAGTTGTCAGACGTCCACCACCATCTTTTTGTGAATGTCTAATCCACCGACGACCTGCAGGAGACGACAGGAAGTGAGGTCACACATCAGTACCTGCCTTTGACATGAGGATGACTAACGAGGAACACAACAAGTTCAAAGCTGTAATAATCAGTGTTTTCAGCTCTACGGATGGAAATACTGTGTCAACAAATGATCAATTAGTCGATTAATCAACTGATCTGCAGGAATCGTTTCTGTAATGTTGTCAGACACTTGCTGTGCGTTCAGACCAAACACGAGGCAAATTATTCACACGTCTAAATTACATACAAAGTCAACGAAAAGGCACAAATAGACACAAATTCACATCTATTAGCTCCGGGCAGCGCAAATGACAAACAACAAATTCGCGAGAGTTGAAAATATTGAACCAAAGCGACATTTTTGCGTTGACATCCACACTGATGTCATGACGTTAACGTCGCTGATGTGCAGACATTCAGAACAACAATGGAGCAGAGGATAATAATCACTAATCGTGGTCGTTGCAGACACCCAGAGCTGCCGTGGAGGGAAGTGAGCGAGGAAGTTAGGCTACCTGGTAAGTCACAGAAATATGTCCCAGCACGGCACAGCCCTGATTGATCCAAACTCCGCTCAGGGAACAAGCATTTTAATAGTTGTTGGCTGGACTCCATTTATTGCATCAGATCACAGAGAAATCTTTTTGTTTTGGGTTCATACCGATGAAGTAAGACAGATTTATTCAGTCTACGTCTACTCGCTGGTCACAGTTACTATTTATTGTGAAATTAACCGAGCTGGGTGCCGCTTGAGTAACGTGAATACAAATTAATAACCCTGCGATCAAACTTTAAGTAACGGGATGTGAATATTTTCTTCACGTTTGGTCTGAACGCACCATTAGAATAAAACCTCAGGGACAAAAACACTTTGACTGGACGTAACGTTGATGGTCAGTTACAAGCTGAGGAGATCTACCGGACTGATTGTAAAACTTTTGGGAAGTATGAATCATAAACATGTAAATATTGGCCCAGTTTTAAAGTAAAGGAGTTGGATACTTCCCCACCACTGATGAATTGTAAAACTTTGTTGACTTCATGGCGACACACAACACTCAGCATGTTAGCGTGCTATTGTTTGTGCTCGGGTTTTTTCCATTCATATGAATTAAGTCGTTCTTTATACTAAGGTTTGACCTCTGACCTCTGCTCTGTCTTTAGGTGTGTTTTTCAGTCTGAAGCTCAATGATCAACACTCACAGCACAGAACTCCTCGAAGGATATCCTGCCGTCTCCGTCTTTGTCTGCGTTGATGATGGTCTTGTCGACGATCTGTTGGAGCTGGGTGTCCTTCAGGTTGTTGCCCACCATCATCTTGAGGACCTGGAAGAGCTCGCCGTTGGATATGTAGCCGTCTTTGTCCATGTCGTAGATCCTGAAGGCAACTGAGGTCAAACGGGAGACATGGAGGAATGTGTAATTACTGTTTTTTTAAGTGTACATCCTGCAAAATCCTGATATTGAAATGTTCACAGCTACATTGTTTGAGTTGTATAAGATGTGACTTCACTTAAACACAATATGAGCTCAGAGAAGTCACCGTTTCAACACAACGAGGTTATTAAGCCACAGGTCTGACTGATAGAAGTGGCTGTGCTGCCACCTTGTGGATTCTCAAAGGTTTAACAGTTATGAAAATGCCTCTGACTGAATTTAAAGTTGAAGATGTAACCTGGTAACATTTACTGACGTGTCTATGATATTTAAACTCTGAGCTCATGAATCACAAGGAGGCAGCAGAGATGGACGTCGGACACTTACAGCGCAGCTTCTGCTCTTTGTCTCCTTTGACGCTGAACTGAGAGACTCCTTCGATGAACTCTGCAGGAGACAGAAGACATCGTCATCAATTCAAACTGCAGCTTACATAATGAACCTGTTGAAACACGTCATCTACAAGAGTGCAGTCCTTCCAAGGTGATATAATTACTGTGTTAATACGAGTCTTGATGTAATATCTACTCAGCAACAACAGTTCACACGTTTACACTCAATACATTTAGTCTTTAAATTAAAAACTGATCTATTCCAGGACAGCAGACAACCAGACTGTATCTTTAAAGCCAACAGGTCATTTATCTGACTCTTGTTAATGATACAAACTTTCAGAGGGAGGAAAAGTTTGAGGTCGAAACACAGGGTGTGAAGGGCGACTGTACGGAAACCCTGAGGGACAAGTGAGGATTTGTTTCCAACTGATCCATTCGTCTGATCTAAAGTGTTTTCTCTGCTGTGTTTATGACTCTTGAACTTGCGGGGAAAAAAAGAAAATTTAATTTTTGAAAACGTAGAACTTTTTTTTTCCAGGAGAAATATTTTTTTGCATGAAACAGTGTTTTTCAGGCTCATTTCTAAGTGTTTGTTTTTGTAATAATCATTTTGACCACAAGATCATGTGTGTAGTGACTGAAAGTTTTGGCAGAATAATCTTTTGAAATTTGTTAATTTTGAAAATATGGGAAAAAATTAAGGAGAAAAAAGTAATTCCCCATGAGAAATTCTGAGATAATTTTTTCCAGGAGAATTTTTGTGTGTGTGTGAAAGACTGAAAAAAAAGTTCCTTGGAGATTTTTCTTTTTTTTTGGTAAGGCTCATTTTTCCAAGTGTTTGTTTTTGTAATACTCATTTTGACCACAAGATCCTGTGTGTAGACTGAAACATGATACTAAATATTGTGACACTGACATCACAAGAGATATAGAAAAAAAAATCCTCCTGAAAAAATAAATACTGGAGAAAATTTTTTTTAAATTCTACTGAATTGTTTTTTCCCCCACTGTGTTTCACACATGAAAAAAAACCCAAAAAAAATGTCAGAAAGAAAATGTATTTTATTTTTTTCCACTCTGTTCTGTTCAATTTTGTTTTTCTCCTGAACCGTTTCCCTCCATGTTTTCACAGATGAAACAAACAAATAAAAAACTTTGAAAGATTATCCTGCTAAAACTTTTCTGAAAACCTCCCACCGATTTCAGTTTGTTTTAAACATGGATGAAGAATTTCACGTGAAAAAAAGAAAATTTTCTCACGTTTTCACAGATGGACAAAAATTGAGGAATTCAGGGAGATAATCCTGACAAAACATTCATTTCTACCAGTTCGCAAGTCTACAGAAGCCCTGAGGGGCAAGTGAGGATTTTTTTTTCTTCTGGTGATCCATTTCCTGAGTAATTAATAATAAAAAAATATTTATGGGAAAACTTTTTTCTGTGTTAGAAATTAAAAAATAAATTAAGAATTAAAAAATTTTTCCAGACACACAAAAAACTTTTTTCCTCACAGTAAAAAAAAAAAAAAATCCTCATAAAAAAAAAAATAATTTCACTTGGTTCCAGACACTTTTAATTTTTCTCGTAAATGTTTTTGTGTGTGTGCAACAGAGTGAGGTAAACAATTTTCAAGAGTAAAATAAGGCTCATTTTTCAAGTGTTTGTTTTTGTAATACTCATTTTGACCGGACGAGGCTGCACACAAACTTTGTGGAGGAACGGGGAAACCGGCGACAAAATAAAAGCCCAATTATTATTATTATTTACACATAATGAGGCATCTCACATTTAATTTCACTTCATATCAAACATTAATTATAGATCCACGTTGTCATAAACATTCAAACGGCATTAAAGAATGAATACTGTAAATATTCCACCAAGTATGATTTTAGTTTTCATGTAGTTGTGTGTGAAATCACGACTGTGCTGTCAGGCGCACACTGCACACCTTGAAAAAGAAAAATGTTACATTTTTAAATATATTTCACTAAATTTCACAGATGAAAACAATGTTTAGAACTTAGAAACTGGATCATCAGGACCGAACACTCTCACTTGTCCCTCAGGGCTTCCGTAGACGTCATAAACACAGGAGAGAAAACAACGTAGCTCGGGCAGAAAACAATACTTCTCACTTGCCCCTCGGGGCTTCCATGAGCCTGCCTTTGTCATGATTTATTTACCTTTGAAGTCGACTTCTCCATTTCCATCGGTGTCAAATATGTCGATGACTCGCTGCACCAGGGGGTTCTGTTGGAGTTCTGGTAGGGACATGAACTCCTCCACGCTCAGGGAGCCGGAGTTATCTAGGTCGAGTTTCTTAAATCTCTTTCCTAACCTCTTAATCTCATCAGCATCAACTGAAATGAAACAGAGAGAGAGAGAGAGAGACGAGTTATTTACAGACAGACGGACGGACGGACAGAACACACCGACTGAAATTCAGCCTAACAGGAGGAGGAGAGTCTCTGGACCGGGTCTGCTGAGTCTGCTAGGCGACGCCTGAGAAGTTGAGGACACGCAGCAGCTGAACCACCTGTATCTTCCTTCCTTCCTTCCTGCCTGCAGAGACCACTTCCCTGTAAACTGGACCAGACCTACCTGGTTTCTTGCTCCTACTGGCCATAGTTGTCCAGAGCTACTGGTCTCTCACTGCACCAGTCGGGTTGAACCTTGTGCTACTGGACGGACCTCCTGGTGCCGCGCTCTAAGCCCTAACACCGGGTCATGTGACACCTCTTTCAACACTAATCACTCTGCTGATAACCATGAATCAGCAAGACACAGTGGAGGTGTATTGTGTTGGTAACCTGGTGGAGATACTTTATCCTGTCCCTTTAAATTATCAAAGATATGAAGAATTTTGCTCTAATGTCATGAAAATACCACAAAAGCCATCAACAACAAGTGGAAATCGAGGAAATGTTTGCATTCATAGAACATGAAAACAATTTTAAGTCACGATCAGTTTACAGTTAAAACAAGAAATAACCCAATTTTATGTTTTGATTTGTTTATCGGTTGTTTTACAAGACTGAAAATGACAATTCTTTAGTTTTGAATATTGTAAATTGACATTTTTCTTCACGTTTTATGTCATAGAACAAAACATGTAAACATCTTCAGCCTGAGGTAACCACACACCTTATTTCAGACAGTTAACTGAAAATCAATTCGAAAAAACTCTCAGACTTTGAGACGAGGGAACCGGATGTGCAAAAGTGCAAACTGATTTCTGGGTTTTAGGACTACAGACTATTGTTCTGACTCATAAAAATTCTGTCAACCTGAAATTCAGGTATTTCTCGCCCTCCTGACAAGTGGTTTAGAAACTGCTCCTATTTATTTATCAGAGAAAACAAATGGGATTTCGCAATAACTCTAAGTCAGAAAGAGGAAACGACCCTGAGCAACAGAGCTGCAGTAAGAGGAGGAGCAACGCTGCAAAGACGAGAGCTTCAACGTCACACGACAGAAATGAAACTAAACATTTGTCAGAGTTGAAGCCACGTGGCAGTTGAGACGAGTCTGTTTGTCTCTCAAAGAAAACTCAAACAGAGTTCATCAGGTCTTTATCAACAACAGCAGAGTCTCTGACAAACACTGGTGAGTACAGATGATCACATTTACACTTTCAACAACCAGGACTGACACAGACCTTCAGCTCGACTCAGACAGGAAGTTCCACTCTGTTCATTTCATACTGACTCTTATATTTAACTACAGCTGTTTGTCCACAGGCTCAATATACAGTAACACACTTAAACTGCTTCAAACAGTCTCTGGGTCAGTTCTCAGGACTTTATCACTTCTCACTGAATCTCTGTAGGTTGAAGATTAGTTCATCACCTACTCGCTTCCTACATGTATAACACATTCTAGTTCCTCTGACTGTTTCACATTAAAAGCTTTCCACCAGCATGCCAGCAGGAGGCTTTTAATGTGGAGGAGCTAGAGGAAATGTTATTTGTTCGTCATCAAGTAAGCACAGTTTTCTTAGCAGTGCTGCACTTCTATAAAAATGTGTCGACACAACAGGTAGAGAGATATCTGGTGCTGTTTTGGCAGCTTTACAAGTCTGAGCTTGTTAACACTGTTTACATCATGAGTTACTGACTGGGCTTGGTGCAAATGAAAACTCATTATATATTATTAAAAATTAAGCAATCAAATATCACATCTCAGACTTACAGTAGGACTTTCTTTTTAAACTAATAACTATAACTTTTATATTTTCTTTTCTTCCTCACTACATGTGTAGACATGGCTGCTGCAAACTTCCTTCCATCTGAAGATCAGTTTCTGTGCTCCATCTGTCTGGATGTGTTCACTGATCCTGTCACCACATCATGTGGACACAACTTCTGCAAAACCTGCATCACTGAACACTGGAATAATAATGACCAGTACCTGTGTCCCATATGTAAAGAGGTTTTTACCACAAGACCTCAGCTGAGAGTCAACACTTTGCTCTCTGAGATGGTTTCTCAGTTCAGACAGTCAGCTCAACAGAAAGCCAGCAGCAGCAGCTCAGAGCAACAAGTGTCCAAACCAGGAGAAGTTCCCTGTGACGTCTGCACTGGACCCAAACTGAAGGCCCTGAAGTCCTGCCTGGTGTGTCTGGCCTCCTACTGTGAGACTCACCTGGAGCCTCACCTGACAGTGTCAGGCCTGAAAAGACATCAGCTGATCGACCCTGTGGAGAACCTGGAGGACAGGATGTGTCTGAAGCACGATAAACCTCTGGAGCTGTTCTGTAAGACCGACCAGATGTGTGTCTGCGTTCTCTGTCCTGTTTTAGACCACAAGATGCACAAATTTGTTCCTCTGAAAGAGGAATATGAAGAAAAGAAGGCAGAGCTGGAGAAGACAGAGGCTGAAGTTCAGCAGATGATCCTGAAGAGACGACTGAAGATTCAGGAGATCAACGACTCAGTGAAGCTCAGTAAGAAAGATGCAGGCAGAGAGATAGCAGAAGGTGTTCAGGTCTTCACTTATCTGAAGGAGTCTGTTGAGAGAAGTCAGGCCGAGCTCATCAAAACAATAGAAGAGAACCAGAAGAAGACAGAGAAACAGGCTGAAGACTTCATCAAAGAGCTGGAACAAGAAATCTCTGAGCTGACGAAGAGAAGGACTGAGGTGGAGAAGCTCTCACACTCTGAAGACCACCTCCATCTTCTCCAGAGTGTCCAGTCCCTAAACATCCAACAACCACCACCCACCAAGGACTGGACAGAAGTCAGAGTCCGTCCATCACATGAGGGGACTGTGATGAGAGCTGTGGCTCAGCTGGAGGAGACACTCAGTAAAGAGATGAAGAAGCTGCTCACTGAGTCCGAGCTGAAGAGGGTCCAGCAGTATGCAGTGGATGTGACTCTTGATCCTGATACAGCACATCCTGAACTCATCCTGTCTGATGGCAAACAAATGAGTCATGGTGATGTTTGGAAGAATCTACCAGACAACCCAGAGAGATTTTCCGAACATGTTTGGGTTTTAGGAAAGCAGAGTTTCTCTTCAGGCAGATTTTACTTTGAGGTTCAGGCTAAAGGAAAGACTAAATGGAATCTAGGAGTGGCCAGAGAGTCGATCAACAGGAAGGGACCGATCACAAGAAGTCCTCAGAATGGATACTGGACAATACATCTGAGAAATGGATACGAGTACTTTTCTGCTGCTGGCCCTGATGTCCGTCTCTCTCTGAAGTCTCGGCCTCAGAAGGTGGGGGTGTTTGTGGATTATGAGGAGGGTCTGGTCTCCTTTCATGACGTAGATGCTGCAGCTGTTATCTTCTCCTTTACTGGCTGCTGCTTCACTGAGAAACTCTTCCCATACTTTGGTCCTGGTCTCCATCATGGTGGTAAAAACTCTTCACCTCTGATCATCTCTCCTGTCAGTTACACTGACTAGTTTGAGTTTACTCAAGGGGACAAATGTTTACATCTCAGTTTTTAAAGAATCTGTTTACTGAAATTCATTTCAGTAAGTTTTTTTTTCCCCCCATGCTCCGATAACCATGTTGTAACACACATCTCGGAATGGCCAGCTGACCTCTCTGCTTGGACAACTGCACATCACCTCAAGCTCAACCTTAGTAAAACTGAACTCCTCTTCATCCCGGGGAAAGACTGCCCTCGTATGGAGCCGTCAGTCACAGTCGAGGACGTCACGGTATCGCCTTCATCGACTGCGAGGAACCTGTGCGTAATCCTCGATGACGGACTATCCTTCACCTCACCTGGCCGGCTGGTACCGCCATCGCTGAGAGCAAACAAAAGGTCGCTCAGCGAAGTCGCGACTCTTCTCTGTTCTGGCGCCTCAGTGGTGGAACAACTCCCGACCAATGTCAGGACAGCAGAGTCACTCGCCATCTTCCGCAAAAGACTCAAGACTCACTTGTTCTGACTTCACCTCGACCCCACATAGCATGACTCCCTCCCACCCCACAACCCCCCCCGCAAAGGGGGGAAGCCTCCTGCGTCAGGTATCGACGCGAGGGGCACTTGATCAAGCTTTTTTTTTTTTTTTTTTTTAAATAAAAACTTTATTGAACAACTTTCAGTTACAGTCATAACATTGACTTGGAAAATACAAAACAAGTCTGGCATCTCACATTAAGGCACTTGACCAAGCATCAAGTGTCTGACGAACAGGGATGAGACGCATCAGCTGCACTGTTGTGAAGAGCTCGTGCGCGCTCCCACGCCGGCTTGGCTGATGGCTGCAGTTCCCCTAACGGCCGCAACGGCCGGCGAGTCACTATTGAGTCTTATTTCTTGATCCTGCCCCAAGTCCCTTTAAAACAATGATTTGAAGTGTATTCATCTCTTTCACCTCTCATCACGGTACGTTAGAGAATATCTATTTAAACCTCTGTTAACTCCAGACATTTATTTTCACTTCCAAAGTAAATCACTGTTTCTAAGGAGACCAAAAATGTTGAGCTGAAATGAAATGAAATTTGTATAAATTGTTGTAAAAAGCCTAGATTTTGTATTTGATGTGCAGCCACTGAAAACAAAAAGCTAAATGTTTCATTTTGTCATGAAGTTTAATTTAAGGCCTTTAACATGTCTACATAATACAGTGTGTGATGTTGTTGTACCAGACATAAAATGTTGGTTAATGTAGGTTAAATTAATAGAAATGGCAACAGGATTATCTATTTTGTATTAAAAAACGTGTTTTGGTCAATTACTTGTCACTGTAGCCAAATTTTAAATGTTCTGTGAACGATGGAAAGATGGATATTTAGTCAAAGAAATCTGCAGTTTTGTGATTATTTTTATTAAAACTGTCAAATAAACTACTTGTTGAACACAAAGCCTGACTAAGCAGTTAATTGTCCACGAAACATTGATAGAAAAGTCTTGTTAACACGCAATTTGTGATGTCACCAACAATGAAAACTGCGATATAAAGATGGGTAATTTATAAATTTATCTACATTTCATAGATATTTATACTCATCATTAACACGATGAAAATGGGATTTGATTTCATGGAAATCCTCAGGGTTGTACCTGTTTTACTTCAGCCTGCCCATATGCTTCCTGCAGGTTTACTATATTTCATAAAATGATTTTTACCTTTGTGATGTGTAAAGAAAAAATAACATGATGTCCTACATTTGAATCATTTACAGTGGGTCAACCTATACCTACTGATTTCTTTGGCAGACTTTGGGGGGTGAAGGGGAGATTCAACTGGGTCGTACTCTCTTTAACCAAACTGTCGCCCTACATGACAGTTGAACTCAACAGCCTGGTGTTAATGTGAAAACAGCCGTCAGCTACATTCATTCATGATGCGTCTGAGTACCTTCATCTTCATCAACAGACTCTGTTCAGTATAAACTCAACAACTTCTCCCTGGAAACAAATGTAAAGATCTAATTGTGAAACATTAGATCTTAAACTTGAATCCAATCATGTTTAATTTGAAATCATTTCACTGATACAGTAATGTAAATTTATGAATACAAACTTGGAGAAACTGTTTTTCTTGTTTTTATGTCATGTTTTCTACAGAACTTCTAGAAATAACAAGAGTGACAGTGATAGTGGTTTCGATTGACCCGATTTAAAAATGTCAATACTATAAACACAATAAAGTCTTTCTGAAAGACTCATCCAACAATATTTGGTTAATTTAATTGTGAACATGTGTTGAGACCTGACAGTCGTCCTCACGTCTGTCCACTTCAACATGACTCCCAGCTACACTGCAGCAACAACAACAGCCTCCATGTTGACCACTGACTGACGTTATGACACAGAACCACCACTAGATGGATCACAACCCAAAGGAATGATGAGCCAAAAGTTACTGAACAAAACCTTTTCCCATGTCTTACTCCACCCACTTAATAATCATGTAAAACAGAGGGAGGAAACAAGTCCTGAGCAACAGAGCTGCAGTAAGAGGAGGAGCAACACTGGAAAGACGAGAGCTTCAACGTCACACAACAGAAATGAAACTTAACATTTGTCAGAGTTGAAGCCACGCAGCAGTCGAGACGAGTCTCTGTTTGTCTCTCAAAGAAAACTCAAACAGAGTTCATCAGGTCTTCATCAACAACAGCAGAGTCTCTGACAAACACTGGTGAGTACAGATGATCACATTTACACTTTCAACAACCAGGACTGACACAGACCTTCAGCTCGACTCAGACAGGAAGTTCCACTCTGTTCATTTCATACTGACTCTTATATTTAACTACAGCTGTTTGTCCACAGGCTCAATATACAGTAACACACTTAAACTGCTTCAAACAGTCTCTGTGTCAGTTCTCAGGACTTTATCACTTCTCACTGAATCTCTGTAGGTTGAAGATTAGTTTATCACCTACTCACTTCCTACATGTATAACACACTATTTCCTCTGACTGTTTCACATTAAAAGCTTTCCACCAGCATGCCAGCAGGAGGCTTTTAATGTGAAGGAGCTAGAGGAGATGTTATTAGTTCATCATCAAGTAAGCACAGTTTTCTTAGCAGTGCTGCACTTCTATAAAAATGTGTCGACACAACAGGTAGAGAGATACTTGGTGCTGTTTTGGCAGCTTTACAAGTCTGAGCTTGTTAGTCCTGTTTACATCATGGCAGTTACTCACTGGGCTTGGTGCAAATGAAAATCATATATTATTCAAAATTACGCAATCAACTATCACATCTCAGACTTACAGTAGGACTTTCTTTTTAAACTAATAACTATAACTTTTATATTGTCTTTCCTTCCTCACTACATGTGTAGACATGGCTGCTGCAAACTTCCTTCCATCTGAAGATCAGTTTCTGTGCTCCATCTGTCTGGATGTGTTCACTGATCCTGTCACCATACCATGTGGACACAACTTCTGCAAAACCTGCATCACTGAACACTGGAATAATAACGACCAGTACCTGTGTCCCATGTGTAAAGAGGTTTTTACCACAAGACCTCAGCTGCGAGTCAACACTTTGTTCTCTGAGGTGGTTTCTCAGTTCAGACAGTCAGCTCAACAGAAAGCCAGCAGCAGCAGCTCAGAGCAACAAGTGTCCAAACCAGGAGAAGTTCCCTGTGACGTCTGCACTGGACCCAAACTGAAGGCCCTGAAGTCCTGCCTGGTGTGTCTGGTCTCCTACTGTGAGACTCACCTGGAGCCTCATCTGACAGCTTCAGGTCTGAAAAGACATCAGCTGATCGACCCTGTGGAGAACCTGGAGGACAGGATGTGTCTGAAGCACGATAAACCTCTGGAGCTGTTCTGTAAGACCGACCAGATGTGTGTCTGTATGCTTTGCACAGTTTTAGACCACAAGACACATGATGTTGTTCCTCTGAAAGACCAATATGAAGAAAAGAAGGCAGAGCTGGGGAAGACAGAGGCTGAAGTTCAGCAGATGATCCAGAAGAGACGACTGAAGATTCAGGAGATCAAACAGTCAGTTGACCTCAGTAAAGAAAAAGCAGACAGAGAGATAGCAGAAGGTGTTCAGGTCTTCACTTCTCTGAAGGAGTCTGTTGAGAGAAGTCAGGCCGAGCTCATCAAAACAATAGAAGAGAACCAGAGGAAGACTGAGAAACAGGCTGAAGACTTCATCAAAGAGCTGGAACAAGAAATCTCTGAGCTGACGAAGAGAAGTGCTGAGGTGGAGAAGCTCTCACACTCTGAAGACCACCTCCATCTTCTCCAGAGTGTCCAGTCCCTAAACATCCCAGAACCACCACCCACCAAGGACTGGACAGAAGTCAGAGTCCATCCATCATATGAGGGGACTGTGGTGAGAGTTGTGGCTCAGCTGGAGGAGACACTCAGTAAAGAGATGAAGAAGCTGCTTGAAGCTGAGCTGAAGAGGGTCCAGCAGTATGCAGTGGATGTGACTCTTGATCCTGATACAGCACATCCCGCTCTAATCTTATCTGATGATGGGAAACAAGTGAGACTTGGTGACACAAGGAAGAATCTCCCAGACAACCCAGATAGATTTTGTCTTAATCCTGGTGTTTTAGGAAAGCAGGGTTTCTTTTCTGGAAAACTTTACTATGAGGTTCAAGTCAAAGGAAAGACTCAGTGGGATTTTGGAGTGGCCAGAGAGTCGACCAACAGGAAAGGAGAAGTCACACTGAGTCCTGAGGATGGTTACTGGTCTATATGTTTGAGAAATGGAAATGAGTACTGTGCTGCTGCTCACACTTTAGTCAGTCTCTCTCTGAAGTCTCGGCCTGAGAAGGTGGGGGTGTTTGTGGATTATGAGGAGGGTCTGGTCTCCTTTCATGATGTAGATGCTGCAGCTCTCATCTTCTCCTTTACTGGCTGCTGCTTCACTGAGAAACTCTTTCCATACTTCTGTCCTGGTCTTAATGATGCCGATAAAAACTCTGCACCTCTGATCATCTCTTCTGTCGGAGATGCCCCCTCCGCCCCTTTAGCTCGGCCCATGATGCCCCGTCCTTTGGCATTCATTCCTGTTTCCCTCCCGGAATCCATGCCCGCCCAGTCACTGCCCAAGATGAAGATGCCCAAGTTCAACTTCCCAATCAACGATCCTGCTGACAATATGCCCACCCAGCCACTGCCCAAGTTCAAGGTGCCCAAGATGAAGATACCCAAGTTAAACTTCCCAATCAACGATCCTGCTGACAATATGCGCCCCAACCCCCAGCTCAAGATCAAACCCCCCAAGTTCAACCTCCCAATCGACAATCCTACTGACAATGTGCGCCTCCCACAGTTCATGCTCAGCCCTGTCGAGCACTACCAGGACCCAGTGTTTTACCCAGAGTTCGAGATGCCAACCTTTGCAAAACAATATAAAAACCCCTAATATGTCAAGCTGAACTCTTTGGTTTTATTTTTCTATTTAATGTGCAGCTTCAGAAAGTATATTGCTGGAAGTTTCATTTAAGATTAAGACCAATCGTTTCTACAGAATACATTGTGTGTCATTGTTATACTGGGCATGAAAAAATAATGGCTAAAGTTAATTAATGGAATAGATATTAATAGTATTTTCTCTTTCATCTAAACAGTCTTTTGTTTAATTGCTGGTCATTTCCACCACTTTTGTTTTTTGCTTAGTGAATACTGGAACAGGTGGCTTATGGGACAAAGAAATCTGTAAATATGTGATTGTTAAATAACAAACTGTAAAATAAATCAGTTGTTGAACACACAGTCTGAGGAAGAAGTGAACTCAGCGCCAAACACTGAACGGAAAATTCAAAGCTTTTTAAAGTTTGTCTAAAACATAAACAGGATGCAATCATTTCCAAATGAACTGTGTTGACCTACAACAGTTTGACAAAGTATTGTTGAGTCCATGTAGTATCATCCTCTATACAAGCAGACAGAGTGGTGAGCCTCACCACATCCTCGCTTGTGATGACTGACCTTTATCATGTTAAACATATGCTTAATCTTCCCTTTTTATTCTTTAACATAGCATATTCCTGAACGAAAATATCAAACTGATGATAGAGACTGTGTGAAATGATCAAAAGCTCTGGAATAAGGAATTAAAGGGACCCTGAGGAGAGATTGTTTGTCAAACTGCTGTGTTCAAGCTGATGAAAATGGTCCTGTCACTGTACACTGTTAAAACCAAACCACCTGACATGTCACATGACAGTTGAACTCCACAACCTGATGTTAATGTTAAAACAGCCTTCAGCTACATTCATTCATGATGCGTCCGATTACCTTCATCTTCACCAACCGACTCTATTCAGTATGAACTCAATAACATCTACCTGGAAACAAATGTAAAGTTTTAATTGTCGAGTAAGTTCTAGGCCTGAATCCAGTCATTTTAAATTTGTAATCATTTCACAGATACAAACAGGCTGAAGTCATGTTAAATCTATGAATACAAACCAAAAACTCAAATGCATTTTTCCTGTTTTCATTTGTTTTCAGCAGTGCTTCTTCTTGCGGGTAGTACGACTGACAATGATAGAACCTTACATTTTTATATGTTGTAAGTTCACATTTTTTCTATCCAAATTTCAAAACTATAACACAATAAAGTCTCTCTCAAAGGTTCATCCAACAATAATTGGTTAATTTTAATTGTGAACATGTGTTGAGACCTGACAGTCGTCCTCACGTCTGTCCACTTCAACATGACTCCCAGCTACACTGCAGCAACAACAACAGGCCTCCATGTTGACCACTGACTGACGTTATGACACAGAACCACCACTAGATGGATCACAACACAAAGGAATGATGAGCCAAAAGTTACTGAACAAAACCTTTTCCCATGTCTTACTCCACCCACTTAATAATCATGTAAAACAGAGGGAGGAAACAAGTCCTGAGCAACAGAGCTGCAGTAAGAGGAGGAGCAACACTGGAAAGACGAGAGCTTCAACGTCACACAACAGAAATGAAACTTAACATTTGTCAGAGTTGAAGCCACGCAGCAGTCAAGACGAGTCTCTGTCTCTCAAAGAAAACTCAAACAGAGTTCATCAGGTCTTTATCAACAACAGCAGAGTCTCTGACAAACACTGGTGAGTACAGATGATCACATTTACACTTTAACAACCAGGACTGACACAGACCTTCAGCTCGACTCAGACAGGAAGTTCCACTCTGTTCATTTCATACTGACTCTTATATTTAACTACAGCTGTTTGTCCACAGGCTCAATATACAGTAACACACTTAAACTGCTTCAAACAGTCTCTGTGTCAGTTCTCAGGACTTTATCACTTCTCACTGAATCTCTGTAGGTTGAAGATTAGTTTCTCACCTACTCACTTCCTACATGTATAACACACTATTTCCTCTGACTGTTTCACATTAAAAGCTTTCCACCAGCATGCCAGCAGGAGGCTTTTAATGTGAAGGAGCTAGAGGAGATGTGATTCGTCTGCATCAAGTAAGCAGAGTTTTCTTAGCAGTGCTGCACTTCTATAAAAATGTGTCGACACAACAGGTAGAGAGATATCTGGTGCTGTTTTGGCAGCTTAACAAGTCTGAGCTTGTCAGCACTGTTTACATCATGAGTTACTGACTGGGCTTGGTGCAAATGAAAACTCATTATATATTATTCAAAATTACACTATTAAACATACTTTTTAAACTAATAATTAAAACTGTTTTATAAATATATATTTTTCTTTTCTTCCTCACTACATGTGTAGACATGGCTGCTGCAAACTTCCTTCCATCTGAAGATCGGTTTCTGTGCTCCATCTGTCTGGATGTGTTCACTGATCCTGTCACCATACCATGTGGACACAACTTCTGCAAAACCTGCATCACTGAACACTGCAATAATAACGACCAGTACCTGTGTCCCATGTGTAAAGAGGTTTTTACCACAAGACCTCAGCTGCGAGTCAACACCTTCATCTCCGAGATGGTTTCTCAGTTCAGACAGTCAGCTCAACAGAAAGCCAGCAGCAGCAGCTCAGAGCAACAAGTGTCCAAACCAGGAGAAGTTCCCTGTGACGTCTGCACTGGACCCAAACTGAAGGCCCTGAAGTCCTGCCTGGTGTGTCTGGCCTCCTACTGTGAGACTCACCTGGAGCCTCACCTGACAGCTTCAGGCCTGAAAAGACATCAGCTGATCGACCCTGTGGAGAACCTGGAGGACAGGATGTGTCTGAAGCACGATAAACCTCTGGAGCTGTTCTGTAAGACCGACCAGACATGTGTCTGCGTTCTCTGTCCTGTTTTAGACCACAAGACACATGAGTTTGTTCCTCTGAAAGAAGAATATGAAGAAAAGAAGGCAGAGCTGGAGAAGACAGAGGCTGAAGTTCAGCAGATGATCCAGAAGAGACGACTGAAGATTCAGGAGATCAAACAGTCAGTCGAGCTCAGCAAAGCAAATGCAGGCAGAGAGATAGCAGAAGGTGTTCAGGTCTTCACTTATCTGAAGGTAACTGTTGAGAGAAGTCAGGCCGAGCTCATCAAAACAATAGAAGAGAACCAGAAGAAGACAGAGAAACAGGCTGAAGACTTCATCAAAGAGCTGGAACAAGAAATCTCTGAGCTGATGAGGAGAAGTGCTGAGGTGGAGAAGCTCTCACACTCTGAAGACCACCTCCATCTTCTCCAAAACCTTCCATCTCTGAGCCCTGCTCCACCCACCAAGGACTGGACAGAGGTCATCTTCCGTCCATCACATGAGGGGACTGTGGTGAGAGCTGTGGCTCAGCTGGAGGAGACACTCAGTAAAGAGATGAAGAAGCTGCTTGAAGCTGAGCTGAAGAGGGTCCAGCAGTATGCAGTGGATGTGACTCTTGATCCTGATACAGCACATCCAAATCTCATCCTGTCTGATGATGGGAAACAAATGAGTCATGGTGATGTGAGGAAGAATCTTCCAGACAACCCAGAGAGGTTTTCTGGTCATATTTGGGTTTTAGGAAAACAGAGTTTCTCTTCAGGCAGATTTTACTTTGAGGTTCAGATTGAAGGAAAGACTGAATGGAATCTAGGAGTGGCCAGAGAGTCGATCAACAGGAAGGGACCGATCACAAGAAGTCCTCAGAATGGATACTGGACAATACATCTGAGGAATGGATACGAGTACTTTTCTGCTGCTGGCCCTGATGTCCGTCTCTCTCTGAAGTCTCGGCCTCAGAAGGTGGGGGTGTTTGTGGATTATGAGGAGGGTCTGGTCTCCTTTTATGACGTAGATGCTGCAGCTCTTATCTTCTCCTTTACTGGCTGCTGCTTCACTGAGAAACTCTTCCCATATTTCTGTCCTGGTAAAAATTATGTTGGTAAAATCTCTGCACCTATGATCATCTCTCCTGTCAATCAAACTGAGTAGACTGACAACTGGTCTTATTCATTTTGTTGACTTGTTCAGTCAAGGGAACAAATGTACACATCAAGTGACAATACTGTACAGAATCTGTTTACTGTGGTGATTGATTTACACGTACCATTATACAATTATTGTCTAAAAACATATGCCATAAAAGGAAAGTGGTTTGTTTCATAAGTTGTCAGTTTGGCAAGCGATGTTTTGTGACTAGCAGATGATGCATGATGGCTGTAACAAATCTGTAAATTTGTTGGGGAAAAAAAACTAAATAAAGCAAAATAAACTTTGTGAAATGCTTTAAAGACAAGTGAGCAGTGACCAGTGGTGTAATTCGTTATTACTTTTAAGTAAACTAGAGAGAACAGAACATTAGCTGGGTGAGTGTGTGTTTGAAGAGCTAAATGCACTTATATAATATATAATGTGTTATAAAAAATGTTTTTTTTGTGCTTTTATGGTTTCTATGTCAGCACTCTTAGTTTACGGGCTCATTAGTTGCATTTTCAAACATCATATACTGGCTATAAGAGCCTGTGTTGTCTTGTTTTCATTGCAGCAGCTGTGCCTAATACTGATGCCTCTGTTCAGTTCACTGTCAGATTGTTAGCAGAATAAAGATGTAAATGTTATATTACGTCCGTCATTCCTGTTATTAGAAAAGAAGGCAACAAACTGACAGTAGAGTCAGACATTCAAAGGTTCATGTACAGTTGGCCACACGCCTTCTGGACAATATAACCCACATGTGCAACGAGTGGCAAAGAGGTTTTATCATATTATTTGGTAACTGTAAAGTACTCAAGCGTAAAGTAACGTTACCCAACACTGACAGTGACTGAACAAAAAAGCCTGTTTTACTCACAAGTTGTGCTTCATTCCTGTTACAGCTAACAAATGTAATCCTTTATCAATGCAGGCAGGTTTTTCTGACATTTGCAAAACAATTATGTCAAATTCATGAATCTACGCTGCTGGAAACATGTAACATTCATGCAGCAGAGGAAGAAACGGTCCACGGTGTGGCTTCATATCACAGAGAAAGATGGCCACAGTGCTAGTTGTAATGTTTGTAAATGATCATTTCAAGTCAGGGTGGAAAAACCAGCAATATGCTGAAACATCTTTCTATGAAACATGCGCTTAATTTCCAGAAATGCAGAGAATTCAACACTCGACACACAAGAGCCGCTGCTTCCCAACCCAGCAGCATGTCTGGTACCTGAAGTCAATATTATGTAATAATGACATTAGAACCACGCAGGAAGGCTCATCAGGTTTTTCTCTTTGAAACCCTGCGTAGGCCTACTTTCTGTTCACAGTGAGAATTCAACCAGCAATCCATAAGGGAATCGATAGAGAAGCGGACTGTTTAGCAGAATGGAGAACGGGATTTAGTATCAATATAATTTGATCGATTCCCGTCTATGGCCGATTTGGTGAAACCTGAGGTGTGTGGCGGTAACATCACGTTCGGTTTAATACAACAGCTTCGCTCGATGAGCAACTGTTCTGTCAGAACTACAACAGAAGAGCAGCTGCAGCAAAAATAGATCAGGGGCATAGAAATAGCAGCGCAGAGAGGAGTCATGATAGAGAGGTTCTGCTCATGCATCCACTGAACGTTGGCAACCTGGATACAGTGGCAGCAGATTGTTTTTACATTCTGCGGTACTCGTTGAAAACACAATGTGTGGATCGTCTACGGCTGCCGAAGGTGCAGAATTAATTTCTCAGAAGCTGCAAAGATTAATTTTTTAATGCTACAACTTCTGCATTGTTTACATCCACGTTTAATGGCCGGCAGTCAGATTCAATTTGATCCCGATTCACTGGGTCCTGATTCGACTTGATTTCTAATTTGAGTTTGTTTAGAGTTATTCTAGTAAAAATGCCAAAGTTGCCTGGATGTGAAAGAGATTCTGAGAAAACAAATGCTGTTTATTGTACAAGAAACCCTCTAATCAGATGTCTTATTACTAATATTAATGTTTATTAGAAACCGACTGATATGAGCTGGCTGATATTATCAGTCGATATTAGGCTTGTCACAGATAAACTGGTATCAGAGTATATGTGCCACGATATGAAAACCTTCTTTTAAAGAGATTATAATCCTGAAAAAAGACGCTTGGGATGATTTCTGAATATTAAACTCACAGTGAAGTTAACTCTTTCAGTGCACTGGTGTTATTTTAGACTTTTAAGTTTATTGTTTTACAGTAAAATATCTTGACTCCATTACACTTCATCTTCACACATGTTTGATTACTACATTTGAGGGATGACTGCCAAGAACTATACAGATATCAGAATGTTTTTACCCAATATCAGTATCAGCATCAATAACGCATCTGTCGGGCTGTGATGTTTATTTTATCCTCCATTATTTTAACACTTAATTATTAAAAATGCTGTTGTGAAAGAACAAGAAAGTCATGACAGATGTCAGCCTGTGTATTTCAACAGAGGAAAATAAGGTGAAAAAGCAACTTTCCCGTTTTCAACAACATTTTTTTAAGATTTCCTAATTTATGAGGTGCACCTGAATGCACCATAAAGTCCTTGTGCTGTGTGTGAAACTCTGACACAGAGAGACAGCAGAGGACAGAAGTATACCAAAGATTTGGTATCAACTTTCCAAGTAACAAAGTCTAAAGCTTAACAGCATTTTAAATCTTCACCCAGACCCTTTGAAGAAGCTCCCACTTGCCCCTCAGAGCAGAATTACAGGAGGTCGTGGTTGAAACGGGACAAGATGTATGTAAACAGACACGACATCTCCAATATCCTGTGTTCAGCTGTGGTGATCCTGGTATCATCACAATACCAAAGCCATTTATCTGATGGAGGTAAAAAAGCATGTACGCTCGCAAGGTGTTCACAACTTCACGCCATCAATCAAGTCATCAATTAAAAAGGAAAACTGCTTGATTGCCTGGACAGTAGTGTTGCTTTATATGCGAACAATAGCAACCCGTCTGTGCTGATATCAGAGGAGCTGTACCAAGTGCAGCAACTTCACCGCTGGACGTAAATACAATTTTGGGCATCGTGTCCGATCAATGGGGGGAATGCAACGTTGAAATGCAGCAAAATGCAGGATGATCATGCAAAAATCAGCAAAAACAATGTCACGTTGGCTAGTAAGCTACAGAGACTTAAGCAAACTAGCAGCATCGGTTTTATGGTTTCATAAAACATTGAAACGAGTTTTCGACAGTTCGGAGGGCCATGACGCCCCAACGCTTCACCCTCACCCGGACGTGAGCGCACAAAACATAGAGGTAGGACTAAGTGGTGCAAGGGGCTAAAGGTGTTTTGGGATTGGGCCCAAAAAAAGGCTAAAAGCAGTTTCTGGTATTCAACAGGCAGGTTGACAGGCAGGTTTTCAAGACGGTTCACATGTCAAACATCAGGCCGGCAAACTTCTCTCCCAATCAAAAGCAACGGCCGATGTAAATTTGAGCCCAAGTTCAGCTTACAAATCTAACTTCCTGAGAGGGGCGCTTCTCAAAAAATAGGTC
>NC_133215.1:2464122-2477950 GCF_040436345.1 Pagrus major | reverse complement strand
ATTAAATTTAGGATATTTGTATTCATCCAAGGAATTATGTTATTTTTTTCCCTACGTCTTTGTCTACATGTAGAGTGATCAATTGTACTCTGTAGTTTTTGCAAGAATCTTTGACTGTCATCTTCCAAAGAATTTCCCATCAGTACAGCCTCCCAGTCGCTGTTTTGAACAGCACTTTCAAATCCATCTTGCATGTTTTTGGGAATAATCAAAGATTCCTGTTCTTGGACAAATGGAGTAAAACGCTTTTTGGTTAGCTTCCAAGCTATCAGAGTCAGGTTGTGGTCCGATAGTCCAGTCAGCATATTAGAGGATTTATTGATTCGAATTGGCCTATTGCTAAAAATAAGGTAAATTTTTGTGCTAGTGGTTTTTGTGGGACCATTTACCAGCTGTGTAATACGAGCACATCACACCTGTCTGTCAGGAAAGGGGGGGGGGGGGGGGGGGGGGGGGAGTGGGACACAGGTGCAGACCCAGGGGTGTCTCTAAGCTATCCCAGGGGGATAACCACAAAAATCGCAGTAGCGATGGGCTGGAAATGGGGGGAAAAACAAAACAATGAAATTGTCTGGAGCCACTACAGGCTTCCTTAAGAAAACAATGCACCACAAATGATTAACAAAACCACCACTGCCAAGCAGCTGACTAAAACTAAAGTTGTCCAGGAGGCCCAGAAAAACTCTAAATGAAAGGCTAAGGCTGGAGTCACAGCAAACTCTAAAGGACCAACTTATTTCTCTGGGAAAACTACAGGGGGAATTCTTAGAATGGTATTGTCAGACACACTGACACCGGGGAGAACCTCTCACTGCCTCTGAAGGTGAGACAATGAGTCAGCACAGGGCGCTGGAGACTGAGGGTATATGAAGGCTTCCCACACCTGGGCTTAATCACCGCCAATCAGTGCCACACACACACACCTGATTGCAGTGAGTTGATTCACCACTCTCAGCAAGATTGAGTGTCCTCACACCGTCCTTCACTCTACACTGGAGACCCGTCTCCCAGAGCACCTGAGGGCTGCACAGGCGATGGATTGTTTTAAAAAGGGCCTTAAAACGTACCTTTTTAAAACATCTTTTAATCTGTCATTTTTGCTCGTGTCACTTTGATAACTGCTTTTAACTCTTGTTTTAACTTATTTTTCTTCTTTGGTTGCTGTTGTAGCACTTTGAGAGTTTTTGTTAAATATAAAGTGCGTTACAAATAAAATGTATTATTATTATTATTATTATTATTATTATTATTATAATCAGAATTACACTTAAAAGTTCCCATTGTTTCAAATTCTTCACACTCATTTACTCAATATAAAATATTAATATATTGAATAAGGATGAGTTATTTGTGCATGTTGCTCCAAAGTATTATTGATCAAGACATAAATACATTTTTTTATTGCATATTCAAATTAAAATGACATTGAAGTCATCTTATTTCTGTATCTGCTGCTGAACAACGTAGAGTCAAAACTACAATATGTCCTCAGAAAAAGTGAAGTGAATCTTTATCAATATGAATCCATATTATTGACAGTATATAATAAGAATGACTATATTTCATGATATTGATTGAATCATATCGACACCTCATTTTCCTCTCAAACTTTAATTTCAGGATTAAACTCCCTGAATTTTGTATATTTTGGCTCTTTCTTTCTATTAATTGCTCTTTCTAGTCTCGTCTGTCACATAAAAAAGTTGTTTTCCTTCATTAACTGATCGATAAGTTGTATTTCTTTGTTTATTAATACTTTGTTTTACTGTTTTCTAACTTCTCCAATAAGCACTGAATTGTCGTCATGCAGCTTCCAGTGAGTGTGTTGCTGTACGTTTGATGAGCGTCCGTGTTTAAATAAAGAGACACGTGATGATATACAACATATTCCTTTATTGTTGTTACTGATAAATCTGTCACTCTCCCATTTTGAAAACAATGAAACCTGCCTGTACTTCACGTACGGACGGGTTAGCGTCTATAATCTCTCTTTAATAGTTTCACTGTGCACATTAAAGACAACAATAATTTACAGTGGAGGTTCAGCTCTGCTTTTGGCCACCGAAGACGACAAAATATAACTCTGAAGATAGTTTGACTGACAGTTCAGCTGCCTACATCACTACTGGCGATTGTTACTGCTGATGTAGTGTGAGTGACGCCCGGCGGCCGACTATCATCAGTGTCAAGGTTTGAAAAATCAACGTGTTAAATCAGCTCAGATCGTTGGCACACATACTGAGTGTATTGCTCTGACATAAAGTAGACGGATGTGAATGGAGTCTGGTGTTAGTCCACTCCACTGATTCTGGTTCAGGTCTTGTCGGATCATTAAAGGGATCCTGCTTCCCTTTAATGTTTTCTGTCTCTGCTCCTCAGGTAGTTTGGTGAGAACTTTAAAGTTAAAGATAAAAGATCCTGATCTGGGGAACACGAGGCAGTAAAGTTACCGAACAAGGCTGATAAATCTCAGAAACACACAGGGAATCACTCCTGTGGACACGTCAGCTGCTCAGTGAGGACGATCCTGAACTGACTCCGGTTGTTTTATTCGAGGATCTGAAGGAAACGCTTTGGTTATAGAAAAGTAAAACTAGCCGGGTGTGTGTTCAACGGTTAAACTAATGAGAAACTCTCGGCCATCTAGTAAAGGAACAGTTCACCCAAAAAATAAACATTTCTGTGCAAGCAAAACCACCAGACTCCATTCATCTTCTACATCATTTTACAGGGAAGCTGAATTTAAACTGCAGCCGCTAACGTGCTGCGAGTCGCACGGATAATGTTCAGTATCACAGCTCGCCTACGAGCTGGTTAATGATTGGTAGACTTTCACTTTGCGGTTACGTTTTCCCTTAATTACACCAGGTTTATAAATAGATCTGCTTTAATACTTAAAAACTGTACACATCTCTGTTCACCCTTTAAAAACCTCCCACAGTTTCCCCTCAGAGGAACACGGCTGCGTGTTGGAGACGAGAGTTTGGTAAGAAGCAGAAACAAAGTGTTATGTAGTGCTGAGAGGTAAAGTCATGTACATGTACGTCTAACAACACCAGCAGAAACCCCAACGGAAAGAAAACTTCACTTTTCAAGTAAAACAGAGAAGAAGTTTACAAAAAATATCTACCTGTATCTTACAAGTCTGTCACCAAACACAAAGAGTTGTTTAAAAAACTAGTAATCGCTCCAAATAATAATAATAATAATTACACAAAATACAGTATTTTCAGGCATTCAGCATATAAAGCATGTACAAATCTGGAGGGGAGCTCGTGTGCAGTTCGGGAGCTAAACAAGTGTTATTTTTACAACAAAACGAGCTAATTAGCATTAGCAACAACAGGGTTTAGTAGGAAGCATCTCGACGTCTCGGGTTGAATGTTTTGGCTTTTAAATTTGGCGTTTTTTTAAAGTAGTAATAAATAATTAATATGACCAAAGTAAAACAAAGGAATGAGAAAAGCTTCACTGCAGGTTTGTTCTCGCTGTAGTTCGTCCAAATATAAATACACAACAAAAAGCAGCAGGGTTTTTCAAATCGAGCCTCGTCATCACAACGTCGATCAAAACTACAGACTCAGAAGAGATTCGATCCTCAGGTGAGATTTCACTTCGTCTGATCTACGACTATCAAAGTGTCACATGACAGCAGGTGTGTTTACAGGTGGAGGTTCAGTACAGTATATTACAGTATTCATTCACAACGTGTTCAGACACGCTGAAGGGTTTCATTTCAAAACAAGAAGAACCTCCTGCGGTGTTCGTCTCCTGACAGAACAGGAGGGAGAAAATGGATCAGACGCTCGAGAACAGGTGAGTCGGTGCTCAGGTGTGAACGTGGAGAACACAAACGAAACTGAAACACAAACTGAAACAGCTGCTCAGACAAACGTTTCATGTTGCAGCTCTGAAAACATTTGAGAAACGT
Organism: Pagrus major; assembly: GCF_040436345.1. NCBI lineage: Eukaryota > Metazoa > Chordata > Actinopteri > Spariformes > Sparidae > Pagrus > Pagrus major. The sequence continues at coordinate 2,474,019 of NC_133215.1, read as the reverse complement.
TTCTAGAGGCTGATGTAGATCGTTTCACTGCTGCTGCCACGTTGGTGCAGTCGCTGCAGTCGTTGCAGTTGGTACAGTCGGTGCAGTTGCTGCAGTCGGTACAGTCGCTGCAGTTGGTGCAGTCGGTGCAGTCGCTGCAGTCGGTGCAGTCGCTGCAGTTGGTGCAGTCGGTGCAGTCGGTACAGTCGCTGCAGTCGGTACAGTCGGTGCAGTCGCTGCAGTTGGTACAGTCAGTGCAGTCGTGCAGTCGGTGCAGTCGCTGCAGTTGTTACAGTCGGTGCAGTTACTGCAGTTGGTGCAGTCGGTACAGTCGCTGCAGTCGGTGCAGTCGCTGCAGTTGTTGCAGTCGCTGCAGTCGGTGCAGTCATTGCAGTCGCTGCAGTCGGTGCAGTCGGTACAGTCGGTGCAGTCGCTGCAGTCGGTGCAGTCGGTACAGTCGGTGCAGTCGCTGCAGTCGTGCAGTCGGTGCAGTCAGTACAGTCAGTACAGTCGGTACAGTCGGTGCAGTCGTTACAGTCGGTGCAGTCGTCACCGCGTCTCAACGGGCAGAAATAAACTCTCAGTTAATTCTCTGAATCAAAGATTGTTTGTGAGGGAGGGAGCGCCACACTGTGACACCAGTTAGTATTAAAGGGGAATTCCAGTACTTTTCTATATTTGTGTGGTTTGGTGTGTAAATGATTCACACTTCACACATTCTCACAGCTGCGACACGACTGCAACGTGATCCTTTGAGTCAACTGCGACCGTCAAAGTTACGTCTACTAGAAGTGTTTCTGTTTTTTCTGACAACATCACAGAGACGATGATAAGATCCTGTTTGTCTCGCTCTGAGTTGTTGCAGGAAGACGACGGTGGAAACGTGAGTCAGAGTTGCAGAGAGGAGTTTGGAGTTTACCTCGAAGAATTTATTCACGTCACGACTGAACATGTAACTGATTTTGACAGTCGAGACGAGACAACAACTGTGACAACTCTCTCCTCTCCAGAGATTTCAGAGCGACACTTCTTGAACGAGACAAAAAAGATCTTATTATGTAACAACACGGTCTCTCTGTCGGAGGACGAGTCTGTTTCATCTGTCTGACTGATCACTCATCACTGCATGAAGCCTGAAGAGAGCTGCAGGATGTAAACACAGCAACACAGACTCCTCCTCCTCTTCCTCCTCCTCCTCTTCCTCAGACAAATGTGATAAAAACTCTCTTTTTGAAATGAAACTCTTCAGATGTCATCCGACCTGCTGACAGAGTCTCTGTCCACCCAGCAACAATTGTCCTTGAGCAAGGCACCGTTTCCAGTGCAGCTCATGGTCATGACCTTCGACCTCTCACCTCCATCGTGGACGTTAACAGGATGAAACTCTCCAAAAATCGGACTGATTACATCTTCTTTCACAACAGGAAATAATAAAACCACTCCAAATGGATTACAAATTAAAAATCCTGTGCAGATTCAGAGGTCACACGAGTTCTGATCAGAAATGTGGAGATTGGGTCTCTGTCGTCACACGATGGACGAGCTCACGAGACACATTCTGATCCGACTGATTCTGTTTTAAAAACTGGGTTTGTTATTTGACTTATTTTGCTGCTCCATCATCTTCTGATCGACACCGGAGAGAATTAATGTTCTGAAGAAAAAAGGCACATCGTCATGAAACACATTTCAAACAACAGGCTGCTGACGGGAGAGTGTGGTGTTAGTGACGCTCCAGTTTCACCTGCGACAGAAAGAAAAAAAGATTCCAGCTTTAGTTAAATGTACCGAGAGATCCTGCTTTTATTTTTTGCCACTTCCTGTTTCATTCATCGTCTCATCCGGAGGTTTGTTTGTTTCGAGGACCCGGGCCAGCCTAAGTCCGAGGGGCGGGGGGGGGAGAGCGGGACGAATATTTGACAAATCTTAAAGGATCAGTTCAGTTTTCTGCTTCCTCATCCGGACTCAGAGGTGGAGACGGACTCCGCTCGTCCTCTGAGCCCGACGGGCGGCTGCAGGCGGTTTCAGGTCATACGAAGACCTTAGCGAGCGCGTCGGCCCCGGCGCTGCCGATGTAGCACTTGGTTGGGTGGAACGCCACGTCGTGGATCGACTCCTCGAACTTCTTGCGGTGAGCGGTGAACTCCTGGATGCACGTCTTGCTCTCCATGTTCCACAGACGGATCGAGCAGTCGTGACCTGGGGGGAAGAGAGAGAGAGAGAGAGGGAGAGAGAGAGAGAGAGGGAGAGAGAGAGAGAGAGAGAGAGAGAAAGAGAGAGAGAGAGACAGAGAGATATTATTATATTAAATATTCCACACTGGTGTTTTCATCACAAGGTTTATTAAATACTGTATTTTTATCTGTAAATCTGACAGCGTGTGGGTGAATACTCACTTCCAGACATGAGGTACAGCCCGTTTGGATCCACAGCGAGACTCGTGACAGAGTCCAGGTGGGCGACCATCGAGTGGATCAGTTTACCTTCGATTCAAAACAGAATAATATCACCAGATGTGTTGACTTTGAGATGAACTGTAGGATGAAGTGTTTCTACGTGTCGAGAGAAATCACATTTTACAGCAGCGTTGGTTTAAAGTGGGTCATTATTCTGTTACCATCGATTCATTGATGGAGTGAAACAGTGTTGATTGGATCATATTCAGCTGAATAACTCTTATTTTCTTTAATTAGCTGAAATCTCGACCTGTTAAAGAGACACTACAGTCGTTCAGTATTTTGCTTCCATAAATATGTTGCAGAATCCGAGAAATCTTGAGTTTTAGTGCGGGTCAAGCCCCAAAAACTCCTACATTTCCCATAATGCAACTCAGTAGCCTCTTTCATCCGACCCTGCCTGCCACATCCTCTCTGTAGCTCAGGGTTTCTGTCTCTGAGACATCACCGGGTTGTTTTCTCTCTTGACTTGACAGAAGTCCTGATTACACAACAGGTTGAGTGGGACGATTTCTGACCAGTGAACCCAGATGTGAAACTGGAGGACTGTTCCTTTAACACATGCAGCAGCAGCAGCTGAGCGGTGCCACTCGGTCTGTTACCTGTGTTGTTGTCAAAGAACTGGATGTGTCGGTCCTCCTGAGCTGTGATGGTGATTGGCAGCGTGGGATGACTCAGCACTTTGTTGATCTTGCAGGGAGCGTCTGTGTGGAGGCGGACGTGAGAAGAACGACATTAACATTTAAAACCAACAATCTTCAGTCTGTCAGGACTGAGAGCACTTCAGCAGAGAAGGTTTGTCTCACGGCGCCGACAGGAAACATAAAGCAGCAGCAGACGAGAAGAGAAGAGTTCAGTTTATACATGTATTTTTATGTATTAGTGTCACACAGCCTGATTTATCTTCTCCCTCTGCGCTGTAGAGCTTCATGATCCAAAAACTATTAAAAACACATCAGTGAGATTTATGTCTTCAGCAGGAACCAATGGGCTGAGAGCTGACAGGAAGTCAGACAGTAAAAAGAGACGGACCTCCTGTTTATTGCATTTACAGTAAAAGGTAACGACGCTCTTTTAGGGACCGAATGAAAAAGAAAAGACACTTTTCTAACGATTAGAAAATGAAAAAAGCACCTGACTTTTCATTATCGAAGACTCTAAAGTCGGTGCTAAACGGTGCCTGTGGTCTGTTGTATTTTCATTTTACAAGTTAGCATTTTAATAATGTCCCCTCTTGGCTGCCATACATGAATATTCTTCTGTTTACTCATGTCTTCAAAGAAAAGTTCACAGAATAACTCAGCAAATCAGATTCACAACATCAGTGAGTCCTCAGACGGAGCTCCACTCATCAGATTCACTAGTGCTGCGGTCACCTCTGTGTGGATCTGTGATTGGTCGGTTGATTTACCTGGCGGCCCGGCAGACTCCAGCTTCAGGATGAGCTGCTGCGTCTCCATGTTGAAGAGTCCGATGTGGCCGGTGGTGAAGGACGTCACCATGTGAGCCGGCTCGCTGCTCACCAGGTCCACTGAGGTGGGAACGCCGAGCTCTGACAAACACAGACAGCAGAGACTCGTCAACAGGTGACCCAGGGAACCAGAGCGGACACAGAGCCCAGCTGCCATGAACCAAGTACGTACAGTCAGAGTATTTCTACTCTGTGGTTCAGGTACTTTTACTGCAGATCAAACCATCAGGTACTCACCTCCTCTCTCGTTGAAAACAGCGAGAGACGGCGAGGTGTCGGCGGCGTTCCACAGCCGGACCGTTCCGTCAGCCGAGCAGGAGAGGAGGCGATGGTGGGCCGAGCTGTAGACCAGACCCCACACCGAGTCCGTGTGACCGCACAGCGCCCCCCGCAGGACGGACGGCTCTGAGAGAGAAGAGACATGAAACGTGGAGGAAAACTAAAAATACTCCTCCTGCAACAGCTTTTATTGAACTGCGTCAGTGCTGGAACGAACCATATGAGTCGTAGGGGTCGACGTTGGGGTTGGGCGTGTTCCAGCTCTGAATGGTACCGTCCACTCCGCCACTGAAGCACTGATCACCGCTGGAGCTCATGGTGATGCACAGAACCGCTCCGCTACACGAGGAGGGCAAACGGTTTTTACTTTAATGGCACGTCAGCCTCATTACACTTCATTACTCGAGCCCGGCGGACACTTAAGATGAGACATCAGATTATAACAAAGATGCTTGGTGAGATTTAGAAGTGTTGAATTGTCAGTGAAGATGAATGTTTCAGTGATGTCAAACAGAGTTTATTGTTAAACTGTCCTGCCTCTGCCACATATCTTTGTCGAAAGTGTCTGATAACCACATTTATGGGATCATTGCAAAGAATGTGAATATGAGCGGATGTATCGATCACAACAGATCTCACCTGTGAGCTCTGAATGTGTAGATGGGCTCCACGTCTAAAGCAGCACATCTGGAGGATTAAAGAGCAGCAAAATCAAACGGGAGCAGATCAGAAAACTAAAAAATATGACCAAACTTGTTATAAAAATAAAAATAAAGGCCTGTCTCTAACAGAGGCCTGGGTCAGGTCTCTGCAGCTCAGGTGACTTTTAAACTCTCACTTCTTGGCGGGCGCCGTCTTTTGGAGGTTCCAGAGTTTGAGGGTGTGATCCTCGGAGGCCGTGACCAGGACGGGCTCCACCGGGTGGAAGGCCAGACTCCGGACCGAGTCAAAGTGGCTCCGCAGGGTGAACTTTGGGTTCCAGGTCTTCCTCAGAGCATCTTTGTTATTGGTGATCTGAGGGAGGGAGGGCTCTCACTTACAATGTGCTGATGGTACTAAAGGTACTTCTTTAGTACAATGAGTTTAAAACAATACAACAGATCAGATTTTCAACCCAAAGCTGCACAGATATAAACATTACTACCACTGGTGTTCAGTGACTGCATCGTGTGCAGCTGGTTCATTTAAAAAAATAGAGAAATGATCTGATTTGTGATTTTGAAAGTCATTTTTTGTTTCAGCTGGTTGCCTGCCAACCTCAAATCAAGAGGGTCTCTTTAAACTCCTCAAGAAGAAAGTGAAGAAGTTTTAGAGCTGAAATAAATAAATATAAGGACAAAACAAACTGAGGCCTTTGTTTTTTGTCTTTTGCAGGAGTTTTTAAAGTGATTTGCTATTTTTCATTTGATGTTTTGAGTTCTGTGTAAAAAAACCGAGGCGTGACCTGAAACCGTCCTGCTGCTGAACTGTTTTCAGTGTTTTCTGTAAACTGTCGGGTCGTTTCACTCACGTCGTACGCCAGGCTGTCGGCCTCGTTGGCCACAGTCAGTCCGGCCAGTTCTCCCAGTCCGAGCTCGTTAGAAACCGCCTCGTCCACTCTGCCCAGGATGAACGACTTCCCAGACGACGGCAGGAAAGTCATCGCCTCTACAGAGACAAAGAACTGTCTTCATGCAGTGTTTAAATGAGAAACATCTTGTTCTGTTTGTGCAGAAACATAAGTTGATCAACGGACTAATGAACTGAGACGGAGGGCAGCTCACCGTCTTCAGGCCGCCCCACTTCGGGCTCACTGAGTCTGGGTACAGCGGGGCGGGAGGGGGGCGTCACGGGCGGCTGCATGGAGGGAAGCTCCTCAGCATCCCGCAGGTTCGCCAGCATGTCCTGGAGCTTAGACCGGTTTGGTCCTGGACGAGGAGGAGGAGGAGGAGGAGGAGGAGGGTGGTGGCAGCAGAAAGAGAAGATGGGAGACAAAAATAAGAGGAAACAGACACATGGAGTCAGAAGAAGATCGGAGGGGGAGTTATGTAAAAACAATTTGTGTTTGGGGAGAAGGAGATGAAAAAACAGACATTAGCAAAGTGAAGAGAACTGAAGAGAGAAAAACAGAGTGAATGAGTTTGAAGAAAGCAGCAGCAGCTCTGCAGGAGACCGAACAGAAACCATGAAGGGAAATAAACCAGAGACACAAAGTGAACAAACAGAAATAAGAAGAATCTCTGCAGGATGAAACAGATGAAATGTGGCAGCTGCTGTGTGACATGAAGAAACTAACAGGGATGTTCAGGATGCACCGACATTAATTCTGGATGTTATCGGCTGTGCCGTCACGGACGACAGCATAGTCCATTAAAGTACAGTTACTGTTGGTTTTACACAGATGTGACACATCTCTGTGGAGGTGATACATGAATAATAATGCTTCAATAATGGATGAGAGGGAGGATCAGACAGGTTAATGTCAGTGCAGTCCTTAAGTGAAGAGATTCAGGAAAAATGCATCAAGGTAGAAAATATAAAGAACAGATGATGTAGATAATGAAAAAGAACAGATGATGTGTGAAGACTAAACCAAAGAGACTAAACAAACAGAGCGACAGACGAGGGGAGAAGAGTGACATCACCAGACACCTTCAACACTAAACCTCAGGACAGAAGAGACACTGAGATCAACAGGGAGGAACGACTCTCACTCCTGCAGCAGGAACATGTGTCAGTGACTGCTGACTGCTGTACCACACTGAACTGCAGACACGTCAGATATGTGTTACCAAGACGTAACGCAGTCAGTCACCGTGGAGATTTATTTCCATGTCTCAAAAGGTAAACGTAGAGATTTGGATTTGTTAATGGCGATAAGATGTGGTCTGCTCATCAGGTTACTGTTGTGCCTCAGGTAGGAACGGTCACTTTCAGCAAAAATGCCATTCGATAGCCACCGAGCACCACTGGACCATTACTTGCTTATTCAAAGATCTGCAGTCTGGATGTTCTGCAGCATGTAGCGGCACCGGCTTATACTGACAATGATCACACGACTCTACTGAGGCCTGTAGCAACTCTACACCTGGTGGGATCACATTATTTCCAGGCAGCGGTAAAAAACAATGGAAAATATATTTTTTCAGAACGGCATAGTTGCATGAACTATCAGAATATGACCCTCATCTCTAACCTTCAGCTTCTACACGACCTGAATACAGTGAAGGTCAGCGGTTTACATATCACATCGCCACTGGCAAAAATACATAATCTATATATTTATTCAAACGTAGACACTTCCTGCTCTTTGTCTTCTGAGGGGTGATTGTTCTTCTCCACTCACAGACATCATGATGTGTTGTTCTGCAGTGAAACAGCATCACGGCGTCGTCAACGAGGGCGGCGAGCGGCGAGTTAGTCATGTTCAGTTCACATGAACCTGCAGCAGAAGGTGTTCGCTTTAACGTTCGTCTCATCAGCTAATTAAGACCTCAGACGGTGCAGATACAGACTGCAGGTGAGCAGGTCACATTCACTTCATCAGCCCTGCAGTGTTTACACGGACGCAGACTGTCTTTAGGCCTGTAAACAGGGACAGTGAAGGCGTCAGCTACACGTAACGTATTTATATTATCACTGTGAGTGAGACAAACGGTGGGAACCAGCTCCATTCAATACCTCATAATGAAGGAGTTTTTAAATGACCACATCAGTCGTTTGCACTCATTAATTAAAATCTCTTAAAAACCGTTCCAGGGAATCAGAAATAACCGTGCACAGAGCGATCAGACAACACGTGTCACAGAGACGATTTGCAGGGAGATCTCGGCTCGTCACTTGGTGCGACTGACGAGAAGTTTGAAAACTGATCCACCAAAATAATCAGCTTCAGCCTCCACTGCAGGACCTCAGGAGGACGCACAGGTGGGACACACGTGGGCGGCTGCAGGGTTTGTTCCAGGTCGCATCAGTTACTGCGACACAACATCAGCCGAGCAAACGGAGGTGTCATCAGGTAAATGTGTGTCAGGAGCTGGAGGGGAGACGGAGCTCTGTGTTCACTGCACAGCCCTGAATGAAAGTACATTTTTCAAGCGGTGTTTATGTGACTGAATATCAGCTGACCGGCCTCTGCATTTATGATGAACTTCCTGATTTTTGTCAATAACCCAGTTAACTCCTACCAGACTGAGAGGAGAGAAAACACAAACACAAAGAGAGTCGGAGGAATGAAAGTCAGTGAGTGAGGAGGGAGGATGAGCTGCAGGCCTGGAGCTCCACTTACTCTTTACCCCCTTCTTGCCCTTGCGTTCCTTCCTGTACTGCTCCTTGAGCTGGGCTATCAGTCCCTGGTCCACGTCCCAGGCCAGCTCACCCAGAGGAGACTGCTCTTCCTTCTCTACAGGCCAGCAGGAGGAGGAGGAGGAGGAGCAGGAGGAGGAGGAGGAGGAGGAGGAGGAGCAGGAGGAGGAGGAGCAGGAGGAGCAGGAGGAGGAGGAGGAGGAGGAGCAGGAGGAGGAGGAGGAGGAGGAGCAGGAGGAGGAGGAGGAGCAGGAGGAGGAGGAGCAGGAGGAGGAGGAGGAGCAGGAGGAGGAGGAGGAGGAGGAGGAGGAGGAGGAGGAGCAGGAGGAGGAGGAAGGTGGGGTAGAAACCTGCGTTAAGTGTCTGGATGCACTACAGCACATAACCACCAACTTTACTGTGACAAACCTACTGAGGCAGACGGGAGGAGGAGGAGGAGGAAGGACGTTTATCTTCTCTTATTCTAACAACCGGGTCCTTCAGGTTCAACAGCTGGTGTTGCAGAGACTCCACTTAAAGGAACAGTTCACCCAAAAATGTAAACTCAGTCATCATCTCCATCCTCCAGTAAAACATCAGATGTCTCCACACAGCTCGTCTGCTGTGATCCAAGTCTCCAGAGGCCCAGAGATCAGCACCTGATCTGAGGAGATGATATTTATACTGTTTATTAAGCTGAAATCTGCAGCTGCTGAGATAAAAGCGTCAGAGGCGGGTGCTCGACCGCACATCAAGGGTTGTGATCTCGGGGCTTCTCCAGACTTGACTTTATATCATCAGGAGGAGACGATGGCTGGACTTTAACTCTTTGGTGAACTGTTCCTTTAACTTTACAAATGAGTCAGGAGGCATCACAAGCACATGAAATATAAGCGTATATAGAAGTAAAAATTAATTCAATGAAAACTTAAACGTGCTTATTCTCTGTATTTCTGAGAGGTCGATGAGAAGATCAGTTTCAATCTCATGTCTGCATCTTAGTTTTAAAAAACAAAACCTACAATAAGAGCTGTAGAATCTATTATTATTATTATTATTATTATTATTATTTCCTGTTAATAAATGTCATATAATGAGCTGATGGTAACGAACAGGTCGACTGAGCTGTTCATGAATCACTTCTGAAACATCGCCACAGAGAAACAGGAGGAACATCAGCACAACGTCTCTTCTGAAGTCACACAAACAAACAGGAAACAGATAAAAGAAAGTCACATGACATGTATGTGACTTTACGGATGAATGTGGAGACACAAATGAACACAGAGCAGGCGGAGATACATGGAAACCAAACAGCTGGACTCCAGATGAAGCTCTGAACAGACTGTGATGTTTCCCTGCAGGTCTGGAAGTGAAATGTTAATGTGACGCGTCCTCATGAAGACGCCTCAGCACAGTTCAACAGTGACTCCAAGTCTCCATCTGCAG